>NC_051162.1:62645761-62689264 GCF_013339745.2 Dermacentor silvarum
CAATAAAATATCAAAATAATTGATAGCTCAGATACAAAGTGTTGTTAATGCATTTAGAAAAAGTGATCCTTGGTTGACGCTTGGCAAATGCCTATCAACTTCGAGGAAAACCGTATATTCATGAGAAATGCATAAAAAGAGTAGCCACTAAAATTGCCACTTACTTCAAACAATAATTTCCTCTTAGAAAACAGCATTATGCTATTAAGGCTCTGGAATACTAACACTCTTCCTTTAAATAATCACATTCATTACGTTGCAACCAGTGCTAATACAAACTTTTCTTTCTTAGAAAGGGTTCCTGGCGTTCCACTCACCAGTTTTCGTTTGCTTGGCCACAAATCCATACTAATTACCAATACTTTACTACGCTGTCATTCCTTAAGTCCTTTAACATCTAAAATAAGAGCATGATTGAAAATGTACGAAAGAGGTTAGCTCGTTTCATCTATGGTAATATTGGGCGTACATCAGTAATCGCTCTCATCGCGACAGCAAAGTTCCCATCTCTACGTGAAAGAAACACGCTTTCGTGTCATAAATTTTTATATCACATAAATAACTGGCACTATAAGGTACATCTTGCTAAGTCCATATTTTAGAGTGCAGCTATTAAGCGCCCGTTTCTATGTTGAGCGTCGATGTCCGTCGGCATAACTGAGCGAGCGAGTATAGCGAAGGATGAAAAAATTAGCGTAGCTTGTACTCGAAATGCAATGATAAAGAGACAGCGGAGCCGATGGGCACCTAGCTAGTCCTGGCTTTTGGGCTAGGATAAGCACTACCAAGACATCCCTAGCATTTTCCGGAATTTATTGATTATTGATCGACTATTGATTGGCTATCGCAAGGTATTGGGTACGTATTTGGGCTAGCCTAAGCTTACCAAGTCATGCCCAGCATTTTCCGGAATTGATTCATTATTGATCGATTATTGATTAGCAATTGATTGGCTATCAATTGGCTATCGATGAATGATTAAGGTTAAGAAGTCCCAACCATGCTTATCTAGACTTAGCTAGGCTCAGCTTCGTAGTTCACCGCGGTATGTGGCATTGCGCTTGGACCCTGTCTGCAATAATGCCAGGATCGGCCCACATTTTTAGTCGGCGACGGACGGACGGACTAACGGCCGGCATAAACAACTCCGCTGTGAAAAGCGAACGCGGAGCGTAGCGGCGGATGAAAGACGGAGATAGCGAAGAAAGCGATAGCATCCATCTGGCTTTGCCTTCGCTATACCTGGGCGACTGATTGCAATCTTCCGCAGAGGTCATAAACAGGGTGGTTTTTTTTTGTTTTGTTTAGCTGCACCAAATTTTTTGAATTAGAAAAATATATATCTTGGTCACGTTATGTTTACCATTATATTGTACGAATTGGCGGCCTCTAGATACAGAGCAATTTGACACAGACGCTCTTTTGGCGGGCACTTGCGGTTTCAAGGAGCCTGCCAAGGGGACCTAATTGTTCGCGTAGCTCCCACATGAAGTCCACTATTCAAAATTTGATCGTTGGGATAAGTAGTGTCGAGGACGGGCCCCGAAGTACTCACTTGCATTTATAGTACACTTTCCCGCTCTCGGATAGCAAGCGCTTGCGTGGCTCAGTGGTAGAGTATCCGCCTCCCACGCAGCGGGCCTTGGTTCGATCCCGGCGGAGAGCGGGTACTTTTTTTTCGCATTTCCAGTGCTGGTCACAGGCTACGGGGTGGCGGCGGCGGCATCATCGCGACCCGAAACGGCTATTGGAATGAGCCCATAACAGCTTACGCTGTAAAAAACACCCTGTATACCCGAGGCGTGAATAGACAGCGCACGCCACGTGCCGCCTTCTCTGCGTATATCTCGGCATATGTCGCTGTATAATAATATATACACGAAAGAAAATGAAATAAAACGTTTGCCAGTCTCATCGCGCTTCCTACAAGTGACGAACACAGTTCGGGGTTCTCGGAAACTTTCAGGTTGAAATGCATTCTAAGCAGCCCATAAGTGGGCCGCCATCAAATTCGGCTTTCTTGTGGGCTTTATTTAAAATTTTCATATTCTGTCCTCGTTATCATACACCACCCCGGGTACGTATTTATGAAAATATTCACAGTACCGGTGGCGATTTCAGCGGCACTGAAGGGAAGGGACGGGAAGCCAACGGAATTCAGACTTCAGTATGCAGCTGACAGTTTTCAACACGAAGTGCAAAAAAAACTGCAGTTTAGAAGACGCTCGAGTGGAACAGTCACCATTCCATTCGATATCGACATATTTCGCTGGGTTTTTAAGGGAAGAGGACAGCCCCTTGGAAAGCATTGGATACTGTGTGATAAGGAGGATTTCGCTAGGCTACCGCTCGCTGATGAGTGGTTTTTTTCAATTAACGCTTCGCGTGAAAGGCTGCAAATATTATTTCCTGTGCGCGTGAAAGGCACAATTTTTTTGAGGAAATCTCCTGGAAAGGGAGGTTTAGGATTTCCTCTTGAACTTCCGCATATCTTCATGGCAACTGAAGGAGCCCCACTTTAGCTAGGTTATACGAACCTTTTTATGACGTGTTCGTGAACCACCTGCAGTGTGTGAACTATTCTTTATTCCGCTCCCCAGAGAATGAAGATGTGTTTTTAGAGCAATAAAACAATGTTTTAATAATCTTGTGTTGGGGAAACGGTCATTGTTACACGTGGCAAAATGGCACTAACACGCTTTTGATATATGCTTTTTACTGGCACGATTTAATTCCGAAGCTTAAAAAATGTTGTCTGCTGTGCATTGGCGCCTCAGTATCCGTCACATGCAAGTATAAAACTCAATTGTTGAAATGAACGTCATGATATCATACATATATAACATTATATAACACAGCAATTAGAATATGCAGGCACGTGAGACATAAATATTTGTGTGGCTTTTATAAAGTTCTTAGGTATATTTGTTACTAGGAGTTTGTCGCGACTTTCTGTCGTTATCGTCCCCTTTTCCCCGTATTGATTGTGGTAATTCATTCCTAGCTTGAGTAGTATATGCCGTCCTGTTTTGTTTTTGGTTAGTCGTTCCACCTGGGATGTTTGTTGCGCTTCTATGAGCTCGTCCAGTGTGCTGTGGAGTCCTAACTTTAGGAAGATATCTGTGCTCGTACTGATTGGAATCCCTAGTGCTAGTTTGTATGCCTTTTTTTTTGAGGATGTTAATTTTGGTCCTTTCAGCTGCAAACCAATTCTGGAAGGCTATGTATGTGATCTCACTGATTATGAATAATTGTATGAGCCGTATGACACTTTCTTCCTTCATATGCTGGTGCTTGTTAGTAATTCGTTTGATTAATCTCATGGTGTCCGTTACCTTTGTGTCTAACTCCAGTTTAGCATCCAGTTTACAACAAGGGCAGACGCACGAGTAGAGCAGAGAAAATGATCCCAAGCTATGGCTCGGACGACAGAGCAGCCTTCGTAGACGCGGCTGAATACCCACGCAGAAATAGCTACGTGGCGGTAGTCGTAGATCACACCCAAAATCCCCTTACAAGCGTGTCACTTAATACCAAACATTCCGAGGCAGTAGAGGAGGTAGCCATTGCACTAGCGTTGGTCTCCACAAATGTTCAATACATAATTAGTGATTCTCAGACGGCCATTAGAAACTATGCTAAGGGTAGGATCTCTCCTGAGGCGTGGCACATCGTCATAGTCAACAAAGCAACATTCTCTAACGCAGAGAAGAACGGCAGGCAATTTCTCTGGTTCCCAGTGCATACGACTCCAGGCATTCACGCAATCAACCACAACGAGGTAGCACACCGCGAAGCTCGAGGTCTTACTCGCCGAGCTGAGCAAGCAGTGACTTCCATTGGTCAGGGGAACGCGGAGGAGGAGATCTGGAGAGAAAAAGACAGACTAACAATATTTAGCTATATTAGAAAATTCTATCAAAATCAGAGGCGAATATTACCACCGCCTCACACTCAACTGAACAGAACTGAGTCCGTTGCTTGGAGGCGATTACAAACCGAAACCTATGTGAGTCCCGTGCAGTTAAAGACTTTCTACCCTGAGATATACGCCAGCGATATATATATATATATATATATATATATATATATATATATATATATATATATATATATATATATGCAAGCTATGCAAATCTGCTAGAGCCACCCTTCAACACCTGTTGTGGGGATGTAAAATATATCAAGAAAAAATGGCAGTCTCCCCGGAAAATCTACGGGCGCGGTGGTCGGCCACGCTGCTCAGCTCGGAACCCCAAGACCAACTTTGGGCCGTCCAGCGAGCCATGGATGCCGTGCGGGAGCAACAGCTCCCAGTGGCCATCTAGGCTGCCCCAGGCCCGGGCGTCCCAATCGCCGGATTTCAAATAAAGTTATGTCGCTCACTTTTATGAAGTTCAAGAGGGTTGACCTCGCCGCACATTACGCCTCACACAAAGCATTAACTTTCTGAAAAACCTGTGGCAACGAAATTATTTCACTTAACGATACGGAGGTCTGTTTGTGAATTGAGATACTGCTTTAGTTGCGTGAGCAGCGCAATGATAGATCATTGGACAATCTAACGCCTAGGTATTTACCTAATTGACCCATTGCAAGCAGTACTTTAACAATGATGTAAGTTAAACAAAGGAGATTAGACGGCGACATAATGAAAGAACTTTACGTTTTTCACGGTTTAGGGACATCTTTCATTTCATTTTTATTTCCTTAAAGACCCCCGAGGGGGTATTACATAAGGGGTGGGGTTTTTTTTACACACAATATCGTTAACACAACGATCAGTGCGATGATCAATCTGATATGCTATGCATGAAGCTTGATGGGCAGGTGATAGTGGCGATGTTGCGAGAAAGGCCGTTCCAGTCTTTTGCTGCTCTGGGAAAAAATGAAGCAGAAAATGTTTTAGTACGCGCACGTGGGCGAGAAACTTGTAGCGCATGACCAGTGCGATGAGATATGTGGGCTGCAGGGATAATGTAAGGAGGGCAATTAAGTGGTGAGTGAAAGAACTTGTGAAATAGAGAGAGGGTTGCAATGCGTCGGCGACAAGACAAAGGTGATAAGATACAATCGGCTTTGAGGAAAGAAGCACTGATTTCATATGAATAAGAAGCATGAATGAATCTAGCAGCACGGTTTTGAACGGATTCTAGGGTATTAGTGAGACCTACTTCGGGTGGGTTCCAGATGGGAGATGCGTACTCTAACTTAGCCATGACTAATGATTTGTAAGCAAGTAGTTTAGCGTGACTAGGAGCGTTACGCAAATAACGTTTCAAGAAACCCAAAGTTCTGTTAGCAGATGACGTGACTTTAGCAATGTGCGTGTTCCAGGACATATTGTTAGATAAGGTGACTCCAAGGTATTTATAAGTGGTTACTGATTCAACGGGGACGTTAGCTATGTTATAAGTGAAGTGAAAGGTAAATTGACGACGAGTGAAGGAAATTAGTTTGCATTTAGTAGGGTTTAGGGACATTAGCCAGTCATCACACCATTTTACTATGTGGTCGAGATCTTGTTGTAGGATCGTATGGTCAGATGGGCTAGTAACGGTTCGGTAAATGACGCAGTCGTCAGCAAACATGCGGATATTAGAAGATACATGCAAAGGTAGGTCGTTAATGTATATTAGGAACAGAAGAGGACCGAGGACAGAGCCCTGAGGCACCCCCGATGACACTGGTAGTGGGCTGGATAATTTGTTATTTGTAAACACTACTTGTGAACGGTTAGTCAAAAATTCTTTTATCCAATTTAGTACATTCGGGTGCAAGTTTAAGAAGGATAATTTTAAAATTAGGCGTTTATGGGGTACTTTATCAAATGCTTTCGCGAAGTCAAGAAATAAGGAGTCGGTTTGTACGTTAACATCAAGGTTAGCATGAAGGTCATGAACATAGATGGCAAGCTGGGTTTCGCAAGAGAGACCCCTACGAAACCCATGTTGAGAATGGTGAAAGAAGTTTTGAGAGTCGAGGAAATTAATGATGTAAGAGTAAATGACGTGTTCCATGAGTTTTCAAGGTATGCTGGTCAGGGAGAGATTGGTTGGTAATTCAGAGGTGAGTTTTTGTTACCGGATTTGAAGATGGGAACGACCTTTCCCACTTTCCAGTCATCTGGAATGATACCTGTAGAAAGAGATTGCGAAAATATTAAAACAAAATAAGCCGAAGCAACGTGCCCTATATTTTTCAGGAGTTTCGCGTTAATTTCGTCTAGTCCAGATGCCGATGACAACTTGACCTTTTCGATGATGGATGAGATACCATCAACAGAAAAGCTGATTTCAGGGATGAAAGATGTGACACGACATGAAAACATAGGTAAGGAAGAGTCTACTTCCTTAGTGAAGACAGATGAAAAGGCCTTGTTAAATGCGTCGGGACATTCAGCGTTGGAAATAACCTCTCCAGAGTCGTTAGTAAGAGTGGTAGAAGCTACTGCTTGGGGGTTAATTATCTGCTAAAACTTGTGGGGGTTATTAGCTAACATATTAGGCAAATTGTTGTTAAAGAAAGCGAATTTGGCGCTACGGATTCCTGTGAGATAAGCTTTTTCAGCTGCATAATACTTTTCCCAGTTTTGGGCGCCCCCTTTAAGTTTGGCATTCCGGAATAACGTTTTTTCTTGTTATCTAGGTGGTGCAAAGTTTTGTTAAACCATGGTTTTTGGCTGTTTACACGGATAGTAGTTTTAGGGATGAACATGTGTATTAGCTCGGTAAGTTTCTGCTTAAAAGTAAGCCAGTTTTCCTGAACAGAACGATGGTGAAAATTGACCTCATATGTTGGTAGAAAGGTGCAAAGTTCATTATTTATGGCGTCATAATTACCCTTATCGTATAAGGTTATTGTTTTCTTTTGCGAGGGATTGGCAGTAGGGCAAAAACTGAAATCTACATGAATTACTTTATGGTGACTAATTTCTTGGAGATAGTGAATCGAAGACAGGCTATCGGGATGGGTTGTCAGTATTAAATCCAAAATGTTAGACGAATCGCAAGTGACACGTGTTGGTTGAGTTACTAACTGCGTTAGGTTATAGTTAAGGCAAACATCAATAAAATCTTTAGCTTGAGTTGTGTTAGTCGTTGCAGTTACTTCGCTCCAATTAATACCAGGAAAATTGAAATCTCCAAAAAGAACGAGATCGGCTTTAGAATATGTCAAGGTAAGCTGGTTTAGAATAGTATTAAGTGCGCGAGAAAAGTTAGGATTCTTATATGGGGGCCTATAGCAAACACCCAATAATACAGATTGAGGTACAGCTTGACATAATACCCATAAAATTTCTAATTCGGAGTCAATGTTAATTACAGGACATGGTAATTGTTTACTGGCTCCAATGAGAACACCGCCCCCGCGAGTGCCTTTGCGGTCTTTCCGATAAACATTGAAATTCGCTAAATCGGCGAGTACTTCTGCGTCGGCAACATCACTTGATAGCCATGTTTCGGTTAGTATCAGAAAACTGCTATCTGAAGACTTGACAAGATGAGACAGGTGATCACGTTTGGGTATGAAACTTCGAATGTTAGTGAAGATTACGGAAAAAGAAAGGTTAGCTTTTGGTCTAGGGTGAAAACTGGTGATAACTGCTTGATGCCGATATGGTTGCTACTGGATTTCTTGCACTGTTTTTGACGTTTCATTGAATAGATAGCGTTTCGAGCCGATGTGCAGTGTTTTGTAGCGTAGGGAAAATGTAACAGATTTCTGTCTTGCAAATTTGACCAAGTGACTTCTGGCGTTCTGAACCCTGCGTGAAAAATCCTCACCTATGCTGTAGGGTGTTCCTTTCAACTTACGTCCGTTTGAAAGGATCCCGTTTTTAGTTTTGTGGAACGCGAATTTCGCTATTATCGGCCTACATCTCCCGCCTGTGTGGCGGCCTAAGCGATGCGCACGGTCGATTTCTTTAGGGTCAATATCTATACCTAAGTGGTCACGGCAATGTCGAATGATTATTTGCTCAGATTCGGCATACGATTCAGATGGCTTAGCGTCTGGAAGGCCGTAGAAAATTAGACTGTTACGTCGCGACCTGTTTTCCGCGTCATCCAAACGTGCCTCAATAGCATCTGTTAGGCGTGCTGTATGAACGGTGTTATTTTTGAAAGCTCTAGTTCGGCTTGGAGGGATGGCAGAGAATGGTAATGCTTTTCAATATCGGTCATTCTTTTAGTTAGGTCAGATAGGGTTTGCTCTGTTGTTAATAGTTGGTTCTTCAGTCCCTGCACTTTGCTGATTAGCGTTGACTGGCCCGCGGAAAGTTTTTGTAGTTCCACGAGAATAGGATCAGGGCCGGGGTTTGACTCTACGTCACCCGATAATAAAACTAACAACAACTGAACAACATGAGCACACTCAACAACGGTCGCACAGCAGCGTCTAGTGACTCTGCTGTCCAGTGACTAAACCCTTCTTGCGGAAGCTTATGGTCGTTCTGCAAGAATCCCTGGTCAGAGATGTTAGATATATAGCACGGTTTCTATAGGGTGTCCCCACTAAGGTTAGCCAAGCTGTTCAACTAAACAAAAGATTTCGAAAACACAGTGCAAGATACGATCTTAAGATCATACAGTGTTCGGTCGTCACACCTCTGGCAACTGAACACCGTAGGTTTTATAATTGTGTCTGCAGCGTCTGCACCGTCCTTTTTAAATTTTTTGTTTCGTTGAACAGTTCGGCTAATGTTACCTGGTGCACACGGTATAATACGGCATGCGTGTTCCCATTACCGTGCTATCATTGTTTTGACATTTCAAATTTCCTATTCCACATGACTCTATAAAGCATCCTCTAATTTATTTGCTCCTATGGGGTATAAGCAATGCAGTAAGCAAACTCTTCCCCGATTTGTTCACAAGAAACCTTACAAACGCATTCTAGAGACAATATCTTGTTCTATTCAGAACCAATATGCACCACAGCAACTCTATAAGAATCTCGTGAAGCAGAACGCTGATCTATGCGCAAACCCTCGGCAACTATGATGTACACATAAAAAAAGAAAACAACACAAGCAGAAATAATGGAAGCTTGGCGGGAGCCGTTATCTCGGCAATACATCTCTCGGGAATGCCGACGAGCTGTCTGGCCAGGCGTCTAGCAAAACCGTCGATTCATCGTCAGTAGAGCAAGTAGCTGGCCGTCTTCGAGATAACGCCGATACACAAGCGCGCTCGTTTGCAAGTACCGAGGGGAAGCGACAGCTTCAGGGTGTGTTTCTTTTTATTGTGCTTTCTTTAGTTGTGTGTCATGGCATACGTCATAGCGGGAATTTCGAATTCTTTAAGGTCGATACGCCACGTGGTGGCGAAAAAAGGAAACTGTACGAAATGTCCCTAATTCCTGGTATTGTTTAACGCGCCACACGCGGCATGGGGATACAGCTTAGGTAACATTAAGGGCCGAAGCTTATGGGCAGATGCTCAGCAGGAAAGACTAATGCTCATAACTGATCCTCAAGCACCCACCAGAATAGGAAACAGCGTAAGCAACGACACGACACCAGATCTCACGTTTACAAAAAACATAGTGGATTCTCGATGGAAAAACATGCAGGAAAGCTTAGGTAGTGACCATTACATCGTCGTCACAACGGTAAAAGCAGGCCCAAAGAAACAGAGGGGTAGAGAACTGCAACTTGTGGAATGGGACTCTTTCCGCAAAATCCGAAAGGAAGATGCGGAAGCG
This sequence comes from Dermacentor silvarum, assembly GCF_013339745.2. Taxonomy (NCBI): domain Eukaryota; kingdom Metazoa; phylum Arthropoda; class Arachnida; order Ixodida; family Ixodidae; genus Dermacentor; species Dermacentor silvarum. The sequence continues at coordinate 62,655,470 of NC_051162.1, forward strand.
AATATAACGGACATCGAGAAATGGGCAGAGAAACTACAACAAAGTGTTAAACGAGCTACCAAAACTGTTCCAAAAGAGGCAGGGATTGAGGAGATGGATAGCAGGTTATTACATATGTGGGAAGCGAAAGGTAGTATGCTGAAAAGATGGAAAAAGCAAAAACATAATCGGAAATTAAGGAAGAGAATTGCAGAATTAGACAAGGAAATCGAAGTTTATGCGAATAGGTTAACCCAACAAAATTGAGAGGCCACGTGCAATTCGATGGAGAGGCAAATGGGTATGTCCAAGACCTGGAACATTCTCCGATGCCTCTTGGATGCCGAGAGTACAAAAACTGTACAAAGACACAATGTACAGAAGGTTATACACAGCTACGCAGGTACAGAAGAAGAGCTCTTTCGAGAGCTCCAAAAGGTGTACGTTGGAGATGCGAATAGAGAACGACTTCCGGATTACAGCGGCAATGAGAATCCTGATCTCGATGTCCCCATTACGGAGGCAGAAGTCAGATATGAACTTACCAGACTGAACCCGAAATCTGCACCAGGGCCTGATGGTATAACCAATAAAATGCTCAGAAACCTTGACGATGAATCCATCCGAGCTCTCACAGACTACATGAATAAGTGTTGGGAGCAAGGTGACATTCCAAGTCAATGGAAAGCAGCCCAAATCATCTTTATACCAAAGCCTGGAAAGAAACTACACCTGACAAACTTAAGGCCCATATCGCTAACATCCTGCGTCGGTAAACTCATGGAACATGTGGTTCTCACACGCCTCACGAGATACATGGATGATGGAGGACTTTACCCACATAGCATGGTTGGATTTCGACCAAAGTTATCGACGCAGGATATTATGCTCCAACTTAAACATCACATATTAGATGCGGGCGCGAAAACTCTAGACACCAAGGCGATACTAGGGCTCGATCTAACAAAGGCCTTTGACACTGTCACGCACAAGGCAGTACTGCAAAATCTCCAAGAGTTGCATGTAGGACGTAAAACATACGCGTACATCAAAGACTTCTTGACGGATCGTACGGCAAAGATTACAATTGGGGGAACCAAATCGGAGGAGATCAAACTTGGTAATAGGGGTACTCCGCAGGGGTCAATCCTATCCCCCTTTCTATTCAACGTGGCAATGATTGGTCTGCCTGCGAGACTCGAAAAAATAGAAGGACTCGAACACAGCCTATACGCGGACGACATTACCCTCTGGGTGGCGGCTGGAAGTGATGGGCACGTGGAAGAGATCCTCCAAACAGCAGTAAACACGGTCGAAAACTACATCAGAGACAAGGGACTGCGATGTTCCTCTCAAAAATCCGAACTACTGCTCCATAGACCCACATGCAGAGGTCGAAAAAGCATTAAGGAAACGCCGGACATTGTGGTCACAGTAGAAGGCACCAGGATACCGATAGTGGAGAGCCTAAGAATACTGGGACTCCGCATATCCGAAAACGGTCATAATGGGGAAACCATTAGACTACTGGATAATAGTGTTCACCAAACAATTAGACTAATAAAGCGGATATCCAACAGGAACTATGGCATGAAAGAGCACAATCTTATTCGATTAATAGAAGCATTCGTAATCAGTCGTATTGTATATGTGGTCCCTTACCTTAAGTTCTACGCTGCGGAGAAAGCCAAGATAGAATGTATCATTAGAAGGGCGTATAAGCAAGCCTTGGGACTTCCAGCAAATACGTCAAACGAGAAGTTGCTAGCACTCGGCGTGCACAACACATTAGACGAACTTATTGAGGCCCAGAAAGTGGCGCAGTATGAAAGACTTACGCAGAGTTTGACGGGCAGACACATATTAAACGACATCGGAATATCCTACGAAGCACAGCACGGACTGCGGGGAGACATCCCAAGGAAAATAAGGGAAAATCTCTCAATACTCCCAATCCCCAGAAACATGCACCCGGAGTTTCACGAAGATAGAAGAATCGCAAGAGCGAGAGCTCTCCACAAAAAATTCAGTAGTGCTAGGGACGTGGTCTATGTGGACGCGGCGGAATACACAAATAGACAGAGTATGTCGATAGTTGCTACCAGTCTAGAGGGTGACTCCAGAGTTAGTGGCAGTGTAAAAACAGGAAAGGCTGAGGTGGCGGAGGAGGCTGCCTTAGCACTGGCAATAGCCTCCACGGAGGCCAACATCATAGTCAGCGACTCCAAGACCGCCGTCAAAAACTATGCCAAAGGAAGAATCTCGCCGGAAGCCCTACGAATTTTAGCCAATTATCGAGAAGATCGAAAAGTTTACATTATATGGGCACCCGCACACTCCTCCCTTCCCGGGAACGAAATTGCGCACAACCTGGCTCGAGAACTGACGGACCGAGCAGGTAACACGCAAATACTGGGAACGGAGAGAGACCGGATGACCAGCTTTACAGAGATAACCAAACACTATAAATTGGGCAGGGCCCGTTTCCCCCCGGCACACTCCTCGCTAAGTAGACGGCAAGCGACAGCATGGCGCTTGTTGCAAACAGAAACATATCCGAACCCGGTGGCCTACCACCGCTACTATCCAGAACTTCCGATAGATGCAGATTCTGTCAAGAAAGGGCGGACTTGCAACATATGGTTGGGGCTTGTCCTGGGACACCCATACAGAATAGAACGCACAAGACCAGAGAGCAGTGGGAGACCGCGCTGCTCAGCTCTGCACCGGAAGACCAACTTAAGGCAATCCAGCAGGCCGAAGATGCCGCCAGAGCCCAAGGGCTCGAGGCCGTCATCTAGGTAGAGACGCCTAGGTCTCACAAATCTGCTACACAAATAAAGTTTATTCCTCCTCCTCCTCCTCCTCCCGTCAAAATATATGATCGAACCAGTTGAACCTTCTACGGACATGCGCCGTCCTGGACGCGACATTGTCAACGTCGAGCGCCTCAAGACCTACTATGACCCACTCATAGTGACCAGCTCTTAGGTCGCCCGACGGATCCCTTTTCGCTCCCGGGGGTGATAGTAGCGAAGGATACGAACATCATAGTGGGTCATGCTCTCCAGCCCTTTCTAGTGGGGCGATCCCTCCTGCGCTCTCCTCGAGAAACGCCGCTCGTGTTGAGATCTCGGGCCTTGCACTAACGGTCGGCCCAAAAGGCTGGTGCCTAAGAAACGCCTTTACAATATATATATATATATATATATATATATATATAGGGCCTTGTGAGTGAGGAGGGCTCTTTGCAGAAGCTGGCGTCAAGCTTTTTGCAACGGGCCTTAAAGGGACTTGCGCCACCGGATCCTTTTGCAGTACAGAGTTCGATGTCCCTTTTGGAGCATCTTAGCAGTGGTTTTCCCAGTGCCAATGCCGCCTTCTCAGGTGACATTCAGGACATGTTCTATTCTACACCCCAGGACGAACTTTTAGAAACAGTGCGGGTGTTAATCGAGGATAATGGGACTGTTGCCTTTCAGAACAAAGGCGGAATTGCACTCGAGTGTTTTTCGAAGCGTCTGAGTGTGTATTTCAGGTCCACCATCGTAAAGCATGGCGACCAGTATGTGGTGCAAAAACAAGGCATCTGCATTGGTTCGGGTGTTGCGCCTGTTCTGTGTAACGTGTTTTTGGTCAAGTTCGATTCAGCGTTACATGAAGCACTTCATTATCCGCGTGTTATGAGGGTGTACAGATATGCCGATGATTTTTTATAATCATACTAAATGTTTCTCCAACTGACTAGCTGTGGCAGATCAGAATTTAAATGTTTTTTAGTGCCTGTTCAAAGAACATGGTTTTTACCAATGACGTCCCAGCCGACAAGACCATTCGGTTCCCATATTTAGAACTCATGTTTTCACCTGATGGACACAAGTCGGAAATATACTCCCAGGTCTAAAAAGGCACTTTGCCTTTCGGGTCTGCCCACTCGAAGATGGTTAAACGCAGCATTGCGCATATGTGTTTTATGAATTCACTGAAGAAAAGTTGCCCGCAAGTTATGCAGCAAGGTCTTGCGAAACAGGTGGATCAGCTAAAAGCTTCCGGTTTTCCTTCGTCTGTTCTGATGACGGTTGGTGAAACCTTGGCAAGAAAAACGAAGAAAACATGTAAGAATTCAGATCGCGCATTAGAAGAGACAAAAAACATTGAGGTGATTCCCTACTTCAATAACATTTCCCATGGGCTGAAAAGAGAATCCCAAAATTTGTGTTAACTTGGTGTTTTCAGCCCCCTGTAAGCTTTCTGGCCTTTGTGCCCGCATCTCCGGCCGTGAACGAGATTCAGCCTGCAAAACCAACCACCGAACAGAGTTCACTAAGTGCGCGGTGGGGGTGGGTTATTCAATCCCCGTGGCTTGTGCAAAGGTATATATAGGCCAGACAAGGCAATGCTTAAATGAACGCCTCAGAGAAAACGCCAACACGCTTCGATCGGGTACAGGGAGCAACTTGGCATTGCATGTGAGGGCTTGTGACTGCTGCTCGCCTTTGTTTCACAGTACTAGCGTCATCGGCAGGGGGAAGTACAAGCATGAGCGCGAACTGCTTCAAGCATTCTATATAAAAAAACACCGCATATCCACGGGGTGAATGATGATGAGTGGGCGAAGCTCCGGAGGGAATCATCGGTAAACCGTGAATCTTCCGTGTAATTCGCCCAGTCTCGCCGCACTAAATCGAACGATTGACTTCCACCAATGACACGCGCCGTATGTGACGTCATTCCTATTTTATAAGAGCGCCCTTCATTATAATTGCACCATCTCCCGCTTTAAGGGGACGCTAGCACAAACGCGTTAGAAACGTGCAGTACTCTCTAGTAAGGGGGAGAGGCCACAGCATCTTACGCAGCCGTTTACACATGCCGGAACGTGCACCGCGTTTGCCGACGCCATCACATGACTGCTGAGAGAGTATAACCCCCGTATTCATAAACGCTCCTCGACTTGAACTTGGCTTGCCACCGCCTTCAACGCGTTTCGAACGCGCTGCCCAAGGCCATGGCAAGTTCAAGTCGAGGAGCGTTTATGAATACGGGGGTAAGGCGGAGAGGCCACAGCGTCTTACACCAGCTTCTTACACGGGCCGTAACGCGCTAGCACAAACGCGTTAGAAACGCGCAGTCTTTCGTTAATGTTGGGTATTTATTGTCGTCGTGGTGCGTGTGTCCATGTGCGCTTCGTGGCGTAGTGGTTAGCGCCGCGCGTTCGGAAGCGAGGGGTCCCTGGTTCGATTCCAAGCTACGGACACAACTTCCGGAATTTTTTTTCATAAAAGTAGACGTGGCTACCTACTACGACGACTGCTACTACTACATACTACAGAGGAGGGACAGACCCACACCCTAAGGAGCTTCGCCCCTAAAAGAACGAGCGGGTTTGCATAAGCGACCCTTCCGCTCTTATCACAGAGAAACAGTGGCGGTTTTTATCGGGGTTAATTCGAATTCTTTAATACCTTCTTCTGCACGTGCACCTGCGCAGGAAAAGCGGTGTGGATGCTTCAAATAAATCAGTTGTAAGTCTGACGACTGTGCATGTGTTTGCCTCCTTCTGGACCTGTGTCTTTGGTTACGCTGGTTTTTTCGCTTTAGAACATCAACCAACTAGCCAAGCAATTCACGCTTCTAGCAGTTTTCTGTCTACGACAGACACATTACGCTCGGCATAACCAGCTCCGCTGTTAAAATGGCTTCGTCTAGGCAGGTGGTGCTACAGTTTTCGACAAGAAAAAATAAATGTCGACTTCTTTCACTATAGCAACACTTGTGTAGCCAGTGTAGGTAGAAAAATAGCTCTATTGAGATAAGAAAGCGGCAAATTTAAACCATAAAGTGATTTATTACAGCTGGCGTTAGAACGGTAATTGCAGAGCGAGTGTCATTCAGTCTGGTTGCACACGCATGGTATTCCAAGGCGGCAGGAATGCAGAGGGAGTGTGTGCGTGTGTGTGTCAGCGAGCGAGCATTTCCTTGCTTGGACCTACCCTCGGAGACAAATAGGAGATAGAATGTATTTGAACCCATATTGTTATCCAGGAGACAAGAACAACTGACACTGCCTTTATATCATTAGCGCTTTCTGACAGCGAAACAGATGCAAAAAAATTAGGAGCCATTCCACTCTGTGAAGGTGGATGACAACCTAAGCTATATCATCATTATCATCATCAGCCTATATTTATGTCCATTTCAGGACAAAATCCTCTCCCTGAGATCTCCAATAACCACTGTCTTCCTAACTTCATCACCCCACCGAGCTTTCTGCTGTCCTCGACTGCGCTTCCCTTTTCTTGGTATCCATTCAACTTTAATGGTCCACCGCTTATCCACCCGACGCACGTGGCCTGCCCAGCTCCATATTTACCTCTTAATAATATCGGTTCTCCCAGTTTGCTCTCTGATCCACACCGCTCTTTTCCTGTCTCTTAACGTTAGGCGTACCATTTTTCGTTCCATCGTACTTTGTGCGGTCCTTAACTTGTTCTCGAGCTCCTTTGTTAACCTCCAAATTTCTGCCCTATATGTTAGCACCGGTAGAATGAAATGATTGTACACTTTTCTTTTTGACGACAGCGGTAATCTCCCAGTCAGGATTTCGCAATGCCTGCCGTATGCAATCCAACCCAATTTCATTCTTCTGTAAATTTCTTTCTCGTGATCAGGGTCCCCTGTGAGTAATTGACCTAGATAAATGTACTCCTTTACAGACTCTAGAGGCTGACTGGCGATCCTGAATTCTTGTTCCTGTGCCAGGCAATTGAACATTATATTTGTCCTCTGCACATTAATGTTCAACCCGACTCTTACACTTTCTCGGTTAAGGCGCTCAACCATATGCTGTAATGTGTCCCCATTGTTACTGAATAGGAAGTCATCTACAAACCGAAGGTTACTGAGATATTCGCCGTTGATCCTCACTCCTAAGCCTTCCCAGTCTAAGAGCTTGAATACTTCTAAGCATACAGTGAATAGCATTGGAGAAATTGTGTGCCCTTGCCTGACCCCTTTCTTGACAGTAACTTTTCTCTTTTCTTGTGGAGAACCAAGGTAGCTGTGGATTTCTTGTAGATATTGCCAAGATATTCACGTGTGCCTCCTGCACTCCTTCACTACGCAATGCCTCTATGACTGCTCGTATCTCTACTGAATCAAGTGCTTTTTCACAATCTATGAAAGCCATACAGAGAGGTTGATTGTACTCCGCAGATTTCTTGATTACCTCATTGATGACATGGATATGATCCATCGTAGAATATTTCTTGCAGAAGCCAGCCTGTTGCCTTGGTTGGCTGAAGTCAAGTGTTGCCCTCATTATATTTCAAATTATGTTGGTGAATTTTTCACACAATACTGAATGCAATATAATGGGCCTACAATTCTTCACTTCTATAACGTCTCCCTTCTTATGGATTAGTATAATGTTGGCGTTCTTCCTGCTATCTGGTACACTGAAGACAAATGTTGGCAAGAAAAAGTACCAAATGTGAGGAGATCAAACGAACTTTACAATGATGCCTTTCTGCTCACTACACGGGATGCATTGAAACGGTAGTAATAGCGGCAAAAGGCCCCTTCTTTCTCATAAATATCCACCGTGCTAATGATGGCGTAGCAGACAGTTTTCATTTCTTTCCTTGCCACAATTCGCTAAAATAAATTTTAAAAAATTTCGTGTAAGGTAAACAAAATTTGTGTCTCGTTCTGAATTTTTTACACTGAAAGTTGTTGCCTCTTCCTACAGTCATAATTCAGCTGTAGCTGTCGCAACAACTCTTGTTGATGTCAGTGACAATTGCTTGTCTAACGCTTTCCAACCGAAGTTTCGCGATGTATTCAAGTCAACGTCGGAGTTTAGTGCACCGCGTTAAGGGCTTCACATGGGTGCTTGTACCCTATGGTATGGTAACACTGTTTTTGTAATCTATCAATGTCGCGTAGAAACGGTTATAAAAGATCACACATGACTTTGTTGCGATGCACAACATATACTTGTATGTCCTTCCATTCAATAGTGGAGCTATTTCCGGTGAAGTAAATAAATGACAAGTGGACATAAACAAATAATGATGCTAGTAATTTATCTCGCACATTTAGAGAGAACCTGTAATATTAGCGGAGGCTGCAGAGCAGTTCCAACTGTAGTTCTGCATAAATTGTCCATTCAGGCAAGCCTTACGGTAGGCATTTTCGCACTCCATAGGTGGAAAAGCACCCTCTGGAAGTCCTCCTCGTACGTACATATCACATTTCCATGTAACTGCAACAAAAAGTATTGAGTCAGCGAAAATTGACATTTTTGGATAAGGTAGTTTGTCTACTTATTTGAAGGGATTATCTTAGTATGCACGTTTATCGCCGAACGTAACACGATGGACCATCCACGCGGCGGGCAAAATCGGTATAAACAACTATCTGGACTGGCTATAAAACGTGCGGTTGTCCGACACTTTATTTATTGTGTGATTCCATGGAGAAAAGATATACCACTGGTATATATGTGACGGGAGCAGGAGGTTGCGGACGTAGAACAACATGGTTGCCCGAACACTGCCTTTATTCTTCGTCTTGCTCTGCTTTCATGCACAGACCATCTGTGCACCGTCACACGTTCCCCCTCCCCCCAAGAGAGCGCGAGCAACAAACATCTGCGGAAGCAAGAGGACGCTGATAAACGAAGACAAAAAATGCGCAGTAGGTCCAATGTCTCAAGATGACTCTGTAAGCCTTGGCAACTTCACAGAAAAGTTTATCTGTCCGGTGACGTCTAGCATAGCTCTGGTGGACGAGCCTGACTGTTGCGCTCCGGACGATATACGCATGCCCAAATGAGGAACGGTTTGGACACATGACAGCCGTGGGAACTCAGTTGTCGTTGCCACGGTGTCTCCTGATCGAACGTTCGGTGGACTGGGTTGTTACGGTGATATCTCTGTTGGTCCGGTATGCCAGGAAAGTGCCCGTGTCCTTTTCGTCGTAGTGCACAGCGTTGTCGCAGGAATCTTCGGTGAGGGAGCAGTCCTGATAGGTTGCGCTGAAGGTGTACTCGGCGACGTTTCTTTCTTGCAAAACGTCTTAATCGTTGAGTTTGCTTTGGGTTTAGTTGCCTTGCGCACTGAAATTTCCTTGTTACAACCATGCTTTCGGTGCCGGTCTCCGTCGCTGTCTGTGTCGAAGTCGTCGAGACAGTCAAGGTTGATCTTGGTGTGACCGATTTCGATCTTTCAGAGGTGGCTGCGATAGCTCATGATGTAGCACTGATTCAGGAATAAGCCTGGTACATCTTTGGCAAATTAGTGTCGTCAGCGGCAGGCAACTGACAGACTGCTTGCTTTCGTGTAGCTTATATGATGGCGAGGTCAATCTGTAAGGTTCTTGAGAAGCCACTTCTAAGGCTGCCATCCATGTGCCATCGTGCTGAGCGGGGCATTCTGTTAGGTGGTAATGCTTAATATCAGGTGCCCTCGATGCCTCTGTAACGTCAGCACTTTGCTGGGGTTCAGTGTGCGCGGAAGGGATTGAAATATGCAAAATAGCTTGAACTCGGTGTGCAAGCTACTCATCCGCCGCTGATGAAGGTGAAATGTCGCGATGTGAACATACGGAGTTGGTGGTTTGATTGCGCTGTCCTGGTGGAAAATAAGATGGCTTAGTTTGACTCGTTCTCTTGATTGCGTCCATGCAGCCCGAAATTCCAGGTGGTAAATTATTGGACGACGCCGCAGTGGATGTGACTTCAACACGTGCTTCCAGTGATAGGTCTGTCTCTATAAACGTCGAGGTTTTATTTGTGAACGAAGTGATTCTGTGAAGCACGGGCTGCGGAATGAGCGTCACAAGAAGACTTGCGTGACTTGAAACCAGGTGGCGGGTCACGCGTGCAAGACGCAGCGAACGCAGCCGATGCTTTAGCGATTGCACGAGTACAATAGCGGAATGAAGACGCAAATATTGGTGACTCCTGCACGGAAGTGAACTCAGGTGGAGTGTTTGGTCTTGAAGGAATGCGACGTGAATATCGCTCAGCGAAAGGAGGCTTTACTTTGTCCATTGTGCGTGCTGAAATCATGCCAGGCGTGCGATTCTGTTTCGGCTTTTCAAGAGGGTTACTACATGACAAAGTTGTTGATGATTTGTCATGCGTGGCTTTGGTTGGCACTGATGATGATTGCAAAGAGGAGAATGCGGGTGATTACGGCGACCCAGTTGTGATTTCTCCAACTGTTGCATATTGAGGGGCTCTGCAACATACACGTGAAATCTACTGATGATCTCTTCTTTGATTTTGTCCCACGATCCGACGTTTTCGAATATATGCGTGAGGTAGAAGCGAAATTCCTCACCAGTGACGTAGTCATTGAAGTTGGAGACCATATCCCGTTCCGACCATGATGCAGCGGATGCATGGAGCTCGAAAAGGTGGAACCAATCTTCCACGGGCCCATCGTCTACTGATCCGGTGTACTTGGGGACGTCCAAGGCTTCCGATGGTGTGGTCATGATGCTGGTTGATGTCGGCGGTAGATCTCTGCGCTTCGGGTTCACGGCGTGGTGTTTAATACTTGCATGATGATGTGAGCGCGATGCGGTGGCTGCAAGGTCGTTATCCTGTCGACTTGTGTGACGCGAGCAGGAGGTTGCGGACGTAGAACAACATGGTTGCCCGAACACTGCCTTTATTCTTCGTCTTCCTCGGCTTCCATGCACGGACCATCTGTGCACCGTCACATATATTTACTGCAAAATTAAAATTGTTCATATCTGACGCACCGTGAGATGCATGTTATGCGAATTATTTTGCAGGTACAGGGCTATCGACCAATGCTTTTCTGCAAGGCGATACCAGATAAACCAAAGTGTTCGTGTAAACCGTATAGTTTGTGTGCGTGGCAAGCATACGTGAGTATGACGAAAGCAGCACGACGGCAACCACGTTGAAACTGATGATGATCATCATCATCGGCCTATATTTCGGTCCACTGCAGGACGAAGGCTTCTCCCTGCGATCTCCAATTTGTGGTCTCCAAATCCCTGCGATCTCCAAATGATTGCACACTTCTCTTTTCAACGACAGTGGTAAGCTCTCTGTCAGGATTTGGCAATTCCTGTTTTATGCACTCAAAACCAATTTTTTTCTTCCATAACTTTTCTTATCATGCTCAGGGTCCCTGTGAGTAATTGACATAGATAAACATACTCTTTTACAGACTCTAGAGGCTGACTGGCGATCTTGAATTCGTGTTACCTTGCAAGGCTATTGAAGATTATCTTTGTTTTCTTTCTATTAATCTTCAACCCCAGAGTTACATTAAAGACGATCATATGACACCAAATGCATAATTTCTACGCCAGCCATCAACAAGAACTGAGGACATAGCAATTTTCCGTTTTACATAAGTGGACGATAGTAAGTGAGAACCTCGGCTTCTTACGTCATCTGTTACTATTGTAAAGGCGTGTTGTGCAGTCGTAGGTACCTATTGCTATGTCATATGGTGTATGTTAAAACGACAATGGCAATTTCACTCTGGAGAAGAAATGATCAAGCATGATTGACTTGGGCGATCATGAAGTCGGTACAACGTCGCTGTTTCTACGTAGCGTAAGCTGCTACGGGAAAAGTACTGGTTAAAGTAGGCCTGTGATGGAGGTACTGTAGTCTAACAATGCTCCTTAAAGCCTGAGCAGACTGAATAGAAAACCCGTCAAGCCATCAAACGTGTGCCAGAAATATTTTTAAGGGCATGTTCCACGATCGACGCTCTATGTAGATGGAATATATCCAATAGCTCCGAAACACTATGCATAGATTACGACACAGCACAACCGCCCCCAAATTTAAGAATGTGGTATTGACAACCTCAGTGTAGACCTACACACTACTACGTTAGTCCGTGACGTTAAAGGCACTTTGGACGGCGTGTGCTATGACGCTGTGTTGAAGAATGATCCAGTCACGAACTGTGGGCAAAGGGCCTGCAAATAAGTCAGAAATTCTTCCTTTTCTACCGAACAGCAACCGTAGGTCTTTGGAGACTGTGCAGTGACAAGTTTGCAGAGTCCACAAAGGACGCTCCTCAGGGATTTATGATATCTTTGTTACTTTTTAGCTTTGCAAAGATCCATTGCGGTGTCGCAAGGGTCCATCATGCCGTTTACACAGGCGATATTACATTCGTACTCGCAGGAGGGTCTACTGGGGAACAACAAGACGCCTTACAAGAGGGTGTCGATTGCACAGAGAAGGCGCATGGGAAGAACGTCACAGACAGAACAGCAAAAGAGCTCAGTGCAGCATCATTCAAGTTTACTACACCGACTCGGCAGAAGAGGCTGCGATTACGCTCACAACAGCCTGTCAGTGACAAATCACAATCTTCACAGACTCGAGAGCATCATGCAAAATTTTTATGAAAGCCGTATCTCCACAAAGTCCCTCAATATACTGTTAAAGAGACACAGCCCTCCAGCCATTTATATATTGTTACGGTAGGCAAGCAGACAATGTCGACGACGGAGAGGAGGACGAAGGGCTGTTCGTGGAAACAGCCTCTCTGTATTCTCAGCTGCTGTTTATCTATCTCCTGTAAATACACCTTGTAAATAGTTTATACCCGTGACATTTTTGGTGGAGGTTCTGGGTACTCGTCTTCGCCACGGAGCTCCGCAGCGGACGTCTCGCCCAGCCTGGGAACATGCATCAAGCGGCAGGCACCGCGTCTGCAGCTGCATCGCCGACTACGCAGGCCCAGTACGTTGATCTACCTCCGCCGCAAGACCCCGGCAAGTTCAACGGCCTCAATGGTGTTGACGTAGAAGAATGGTTGAAGATGTATGAGCGCGCTGGCAAGGTGAGCAGGTGGGATCCGACAATAATGCTGGCCAATGTCATGTTCTACCTCGACGGAACACCGCGAACGTGGTATTACACACACGAGGAAGAGCTAACCAGCTGGGAGTTGTTTAAAGAGAAGCTGTCCGACGTTTTTGGCAATCCAACCGGTCGACAGCTAGCCTCCAAGCAACAACTCGCCACGCGTGCCCAAACGGCCACCGAGTCGTATGTCTCCTACATTCAGGACGTCCTCGCCCTCTGTCATAAGATCGACACGTCAATGCCAGAGGCGGACAAGGTTGGGCACATTATCAAGGGCATCGCGGACTGTCGACGCCATCATGAAGGAATGCCGCCGTTTCGAGCAGGCGAAGAGCCGCCGTATACATAATCAGTTTACACGGCTTCTAAATACTGCAGCGACCTCTTCTTGCACCGACCCAACCGACCAATCTAGCTTGCCACCACCAAATGAAAATGTGACCCGCATTGTGCGCCGCGAACTCGAAGCAGCGTTTCCTGTCTCGCCTCAACAGACGTCTTTGACCAATACTGCTGAGACAATTTCGCTGATCCAGTCCGTGGTTCGCCAGGAGATCGCTAATATGGGTCTCCCCAGCGCCTGCTCCTTGAGTCGTCCTGACACCGGCCCTGCTCCTATGCCTTGGGCCTATCACAGTCCACCCTACAGTGCCCGTTATCCCTACAGTGCGCGGAATCCATCGGACTGGCGTACACCTGATGACAGGCCGATCTGTTTCTGCTGTGGCCGAATCGGTCACGTTTCCCGTCACTGCGGTAGCCGTTGGCCGTCCCCGCCTCGAAACACATTCTGGAATTCAAGTTCGCCCCGCAGTTCTTCACCCCGTCGCTTCTACGACGCTTCCGACGCCGCTACCTCTCCTCGCCGCTATACTCGCTCGCCCTCGCCTCAACGTCGCCAGCCACGTGCGCCCCAGCTTCACCGCCCGCCCTCGCCGACCTACCCAGGACCATCCCAGCCGGAAAACTAGGCAATGCGGCACCTTGGGGTAGTGCTGCAATGTCGAATTCGCCGCAAAATCCTCCTTTGACGCTGCTTACGAGACATAACCTTCTTGACTTCCACGTTGATGGTACACCCGTCACAGCACTCATAGATACCGGAGCGCACATATCGATTATGACCAGCCGCTTTGCCGCCATTTAAGGAAAGTTGTTACGCCTTCCGTTACTCGGGTCGTACGAATCGCCGACGGCAGCACGCTAGCCGTGATCCGACTGTGTACTGCACGTGTGAGCATTTCCGGCCTCCAAACTGTCGTCCTTTTTACTGTGCTTGACCAATGCCCCCATGACCTCATACTAGGCCTCGACTTCCTCTCTGCCCATTCAGCGCTCATCGATTGTTGCTCTAGTACTGTGCGTCTTGACCTGCCTCTGCTGGACGATCCTCCGGCACCTCGAGAAATTCGCCTAAGACCGACTGATTTTGTTCCCGTTCCACCACAGGCCTTGACATACATTGAAATGGCGCCATCTACGCCAGTTCCCGATGGTGATTACATCTCCGCTCCTATAACTGCCATCGTTCTCAGCCACAACGTTACTGTCCCGCACACAATACTGAGAGTCACAGACAATCGCGCGTATCTCCCTTTGGTGAATTTCGGGCTCACAAAGCAAATTCTCACTAAAGATATCACCCTGGCTGCGATCACTGCTTTAGCAGTTCACTGCGCTGAGACTTTTGCCGTCGACGCATCCTGTGAATTTTTCCGGTCTGCCGCTTGTACTGACCACGAAATTAGGAAAATGATGGCCCCGAATCTCACACCTGTGGAGGCTGACCAGCTCTGCAGTTTATTGGTTTCGTACAAGGACATATTCGACCTGAACAACCGTCCCTTAGGCCAGACGTCACTTGTCAAACATCGTATACATACAGGCGATAATCCTCCCATCCATCGGCGCCCCTACCGAGTTTCAGCTTCGGAGCGCCAAGTCATCAAAACGGAAGTAGACAAGATGCTCGCGAAAGACATTGAGCCGTCGTCAAGTCCCTGGGCGTCACCTGTTGTGCTGGTCAAAAAGAAGGACGGCGCATGGCGATTCTGCGTCGACTACCGGCACCTCAACCGCATCACGAAGAAGGACGTCTACCCGCTACCTCGTAAAGATGACGCCCTTGATTGCCTATACGGGGCACAGTATTTTTCCTCCATCGACCTACGGTCCGGATATTGGCAAATCGCTGTGGATGATCTCGATCGTGAAAGGACCGCCTTTACAACGCCTGATGGTCTTTACCACTTCAATGTTATACCTTTTGGGCTATGCAACGCTCTGGCTACCTTTGAGCGCATGATGGACTCATTACTCCAAGGATTTAAGTGGTCGACTTGTCTCTGCTACCTAGATGATGTTATTGTGTTCCCGCCGACATTCAGCACACACCTTGAGCGCCTTTCAGCTGTACTTGCTGTTTTTCGCAAGGCCGGTCTACAGCTCAACTCGAAGAAATGTAACTTCGGCCACCGTGAAATTACTGTCCTTGGACATGTCGTCAATGCGTCTGGCATCCAACCGGACCCGGAGAAAATTCGCGCCGTGAAAGAGTTTCCTGTCCCACAGTCCGCAAAAGATGTCCGAAGTTTCGTGGGCCTTTGCTCTTACTTCCGCCGCTTTGTTGAAGGTTTTGCCACCATAGCACGCCCTCTGACAGATCTTCTGAAGAAAAGTGTGCAGTTTTCATGGGGAGACTCTGAGGCCGCCGCCTTTTCCCGCCTTACCACCATGCTCACCACCCCGCCGATTCTAGGATACTTCGACACGTCAGCCCCTACAGAGGTGCGCACCGATGTCAGTGGCCACGGCATCGGTGCCGTCGGCACAACTTCAGCACGGCCGTGAACGTGTTATCGCGTACGCTAGCCGTCTTTTGTCACCTGCGGAGCGGAATTACTCTATTACCGAGCGCGAATGTTTGGCACTTGTGTGGGCAGTAGCGAAATTCCGCCCCTATTTATACGGCAGGCCCTTTTCTATTGTAACGGACCACCACGCCCTCTGTTGCCTTTCGTCCTTAAAAGATCCCACAGGGAGGCTCGGACGATGGGCTTTGCGGCTACAGGAGTATTCTTATTCTGTAGTGTATAGGTCTGGTCGCCTACACAATGACGCTGACTGCTTTTCACGTTACCCTGTCCACACGCCCGCCAACGCCGTCACGGATGCTTCCGCAAGTGTTCTTTCCATTTCCCAGCTTTTGGACATGGCCCACGAGCAACGCCTTGACGCTACCTTGAGGACCCTCATTGACCGAATGGAATCTGCTCCCACTGATCCATCGTTACGGTGGTTCGTCCTCAACGACGGGATATTGTACCGCCGCAATTTTCACCCTGACGGTGCTCCCCTTCTATTTGTCGTTCCCCAACACCTCCGCTTAACCGTGCTTCAGGAGCTGCATGATGCACCTACTGCCGGACACCTAGGGGTTGCTCGCACTTACGACCGCGTGCGCCGCCGCTTCTACTGGCCCGGCCTCCCGCGCTCCGTACGGCGATACGTAGCTGCTTGCAAGTCCTGCCAACAACGAAAAAAGCCAGCAGTGCTTCCTGCCGGGTACTTACAGCCGATCGAGATTCCAACTGAGCCATTCTTCCGCGTGGGTTTGGATCTCCTTGGCCCTTTTCCTGAGTCCAGCTCTGGCAACAGGTGGATCGCTGTGGCTACTGACTACGCGACGCGCTACGCCATCACTCGAGCGCTTCCCACGAGCTGCGCAACTGACGTGGCCGATTTCCTACTCCGGGATATCATTTTAGTCCATGGCGCCCCGCGACAGCTCCTTACCGACCGTGGCCGCACTTTCCTCTCCCAAGTCATCGCCGATATCCTACGCTCCTGTTCTACCAAGCACAAACTCGCTACGTCCTGTCATCCCCAGACCAACGGCCTTACTGAGCGAATTAATCGGACCATCACTGACATGCTATCCAAATACGTCTCACCTGACCACAAGGACTGGGATATTGCGCTACCCTATGTCACGTTCGCCTATAATTCGTCACGCCACGATACTGCTGGGTATTCCCCCTTTTACTTGCTCTTTGGTCGTGACCCTGTATTACCATTGGATGCTTCGCTGCCCTTGGTACAGAACTCACAGACCGAGTATGCCCGCGATGCCATCGCCCACGCTGACCATGCGCGCCAGCTTGCCCGTACTCGTTTGTTGGCATCGCAGGAAACTCAAAAGCACGCTTACAATTGCCGCCATCGTGAGACATACTTTTCAGCAGGCTCTCTGGTACTACTTTGGTCCCCTTGCCGACGAGTGGGGCTCTCCGAGAAACTCCTTCCGTGCTACAAAGATCCTTACCGCGTTCTACGTCAAGTGACCAATGTCGCCTATGAGATCATCCCAGTGACATCCGTCGGGCCACCCGGTTCCACATCACCTGACGTCGTAGACGTCTCTCGGCTTAAGCCCTATTATGGCCTTACCGATGGCCCCATCTGAAGCACCGGGACGGTGCTTTTTCCGCCGGGAGTTGTGTTACGGTAGGCAAGCGGACAATATCGACGACGGAGAGGAGGACGAAGTGCTGTTCGTTGAAACAGCCTCTCTGTATTCGCAGCTGCTGTTTATCTATCTCCTGTAAATACACCTTGTAAATAGTTTATACCCGTGACAATATTAAGGACAACGGGACACCATTGCCTTGCGGGGAAGATAACGGTTCATGCTGCTACCCGAGGTCATGCGAACCGGACATTACCGAGAAGCGATTGTGCTCCGACATCCTTCCAAAAACGATACAAAGACATACCAGAACACAACACATTAGACACAGCAAAATACCCACCACCACACCCGACGCTCAGTAGAAAGGAGACCATGCAGCTACGAACGCTCCAAACAAAGGTCTAAACGCCACTTATTGCACAAGATACCTTCCACACTACACGAATACAACTACCAGTTCTTCGGAAAACCTAATACGCTCTGTTGTATCGTTTGGTAGTGTCACGGTTTCATGTAAGTGCCAGCCAATAGAGCGCCCTCAGAAGAGCAGCGGGAAACTCTGAAAACCAGCGCTGACCCGGAGGTTCAACAGCGACTGGTGAACCGAGCAAAGGCGACCGCCGAGGGCCATGTTGCCCCGGAGTAAGGAAGCCACCCACCTGAGGGGTACGTACACAAAATCGCTGGCTCTGTCTGTTTAATAAAGCACACTTCATTATCATGATCATCGTCAAAGCGAGACGAGACAAGAATTCACCTACCGTATATACTCGTGTAATGGCTGCCGTTCTTTTTCCAGGATTTGGGATGAAAATGGAGGCAGTGCTTTTGCTACCTGGAGGTGCCAAAAACTCGGCACGGCTTCCTTTTTTTGCCCCTGATTAGGAAAAAAAGCTTCGGAATTCTCGCACTGCCCAACGGATAACCCTGCCACCCTTCTCGAAAGTCAAGGATGCGGCATATACAAACGTAATTTTTAAATACATTTTTGGGGGCGATTTTTGTTACAAAGTTCTGTCTGCGACTTTTACACGGCTGAGGACATTACACTAGTGTAAACTGTACCAACCTAGGTACAGAAAGGTGTGAAGAACGAGGCAAAAATGGTATCGCTTTAAAGCAAAGCAAAATGAATGCACCTTTATAACCCGCGTTCAATCACGTCTGTAGCGGAACCAGAGGTCCCGATTGTTGAAATGCTTTTACCAATCACGTGAGGGCAATTCTAAGCTTCTGCATCCGAACCGTTATAACATCGCGCCACAAAGCAGCGTTCTCCCTTCTGATATTTACAGGAGAGTTGTGCGCACGCACCATTGCGTTCCTGCTTCGCAACTGCCTTTAAACATTGCTAGAGTAGACGTCAAGCTAAACTATGTAATACATTTTATTGGACACTGAGAAATGCTGAGATTGCAGCATTTCTCTCCTCATACGAACCATAATTTTGCATCACGTGCGACGCTGCTGTTGCAGACAACGCTGCTATCACACCAGTCCTATGTGAAGCTTGGGAGCTCCGTGGTCGCCGTATTTACCTGCCTCTTATGGTATGTCGCATGAACACAATGACCCGTGACACATTGTGGCACTCACACGTTAACCGCTACAACCACATAGCGTTTAATTTCCTCACTCCTATCCCAGTCCGCAGCTTATGCACTGCGTGACAACTTGAAATACGACATATAGTTTATTAATTACTGTCAGAGCTGTGGTCTTTCATCCCGGCCGCCAACATGTGCCGTGGCTGCTGTAACGCAACACACCTTCATTTCTATCACGTTCCTCTTCCTCATCAAGAACATCTGGCAAGCCTCTAGAACCTTGTAAACCTCCTCCTTAATTTCCCTTCACTTGGCACTCCCGGCGCCCAAATTGTATTTTGGTGCGGAGTCACATGCATATATCGCAGTTGTATAGCAAGTGCCATCTGGGAAGAACATCATATCTACCACTATTTAATTGGGATGTGTTACATCCACCGGGACAATACCCGCGCCAGCCATAGAAACACGCTTTTTCTCTGCTATTCTCCAGCGACAGCCATAACAACTACCACCCAGCGCACCATCACTCGTCTTCTCCGGCTCTATATACACCCTGCAACCGTCCACCCACGCCCTTAATCACCGCACTATAAATTATATGGTTATTTCGTGGGCAGAAAGCAAGATTGCTTGAAAAGGCTACAATTTTGCTGAGTACTTGGCCAATACGTTACATTAGTATTCGGGATGTATCGGTTGGTTGGTTCAGGTGTGGGAGAAAAAAAACAGCCTTTTAAATTGGACGAAAAATGCTGATCGTGTCTGTCGTATTCCCTATTGCCTAGGAAAAGCACTATGTCTTCACGACGTTACTAGAGTGTGCAAGCTAGCCAGTTGAAACATTAGTCTATAAGGAACTTCTTCTTATTATACACGTGAATTTGTGCTTTCTTCTTCATCAGAAAACATCGAATTTAAAATGAAGTTCCTCTGTGTGCTGAAATTAGTTCTTTCTTAGGGTATTGTGAAATTTTTGGAGGGCTATCTTCTGAGGACGCCTGCCTAGGGCGTTTTTATAGGGCATTTTCCACTGCCTAATCCCAAGCGCTAGCGTGGCTCAATGGTAAAATTTCCGACTCCCACGCAGCGGGCCTGGGTTTGATCCCGGCGGGGACCGGATACTATTTTTCGCATTTCCGGCGATAGCGGTTACAGTCAACAGCGGCAGCGGCGGAGGCGACAGCGCCGGCGGACACCATCGCGAACCGAAACGGCTATGGAAATGAGCCCATAATAGCTTACGCTGTAAAAAGTCACTATCATTCCGGCCTAAATATGTAAGTGCTCGGAAAAGTTCCAAGATAGCTGATTCAACATTGCATCGGAGAACGTGTGGGGAGCATTCATACTGTTTTGTTTGACTCCAAACTATCGAGAAGTGATCACTTGCGTAAGAAATCCAAATGACGCTCTCCTCTAGGTACGGCATGAGTGTACTTGACACAATGGTTAGGTCTATGGAAGAGTATGTTCGGTGTGTAACGGGATTTAATGCAAGTTCTTTCTTTTTAGCAGACATTATGCAGGAAAATAAAAAAATTTATATTTGGGGCCTCTTTTATCATGGCGTGAACCTCCCCGTAGAGTGCTGTATTCATTTAAATATCCTACGACTTTATAAGGTTCGGAAAGCACGACGATAAAGTTACGAAATTCCGTTCTGGAAGGCTGATACCAAGGGGAGATGTACATCGAACTAATTGTACCTAGCTTACCAAACAGCACTGCTCACAAAGCAACTTCTTCAAGGGCAGTTCAGAGTTTTAAATGTTGGCAAGCAACACGCTTATCAAATATTATAGCCACACCGCCCAACGAGACGGGAGCGTCGTGGCGCTCTCTGCGAAAAATATCATATTGCCTCAAAACTTTTGTGTGTGTTGATCTGAGATACGTTTCCTGAACACACATCACCCTTGCTTTATGCTTCTTTCTTTCTGGGGTTTTACGTGCCAAAACCAGTTCTGATTATGAGGCACGCCGTAGTGGAGGGCTGCTTTATGCTTACGAAGGAGTTATTTCACGTCAACAAGATTATGAGGAAGACCCCTAGCGACTTTTTAGCGTGCCCATGTTGAAACAGAAGTTTTTGCTTTGTCTTTAAGTGATGCAAATCAGCTTACAGTGCCTCTATCGTTTTGTTCGTTTTTCGAGCACTCGGGATCCTTAGGCGCTGGCGGCGTTATGGCTGCTTGTTATGCTGGACACGCGCTCTTGCCAGCGCTGCGTCTGACATGAATCTCCTTACGAGAGACGAGACCTTAAGGCCACCATTCCGAAGGGCGATGGCTCCTTCTGCGTGGTGGGTGGTGCAGCGCTAGCTGCAGCTGCCGAGAGGCTGGTGGCGTCACCACCGGGTCATTGTGTGTGGGCCAGGCAGCCGCCGGGTGCCATTCTGCACAGCCCCCTGACGCAACACTTCGGAAAAGCTCTTCTTTGGCAGTTATGATGCCCACCTGCGTGCTTCCTTTGAATTACATACATTAGCTTACTTGGATTGTAGTAGTAGTAATAGTAGTAAAACTTTATTATATTCAGAAACCGGACAGGCTCCTAACCAAGTACCCAGAGTGGGTAGGAAATAACAATTTATTTCTCCGTCTTCTAAGATGAACAGGAACGCGAGGACGCGGCGTCCTCCCCATCACAATTCACACAGTGTGGAGCGTTCTCGTAAGCTTCGGATGG
Source organism: Dermacentor silvarum (assembly GCF_013339745.2). Classification (NCBI taxonomy): domain Eukaryota; kingdom Metazoa; phylum Arthropoda; class Arachnida; order Ixodida; family Ixodidae; genus Dermacentor; species Dermacentor silvarum. The sequence continues at coordinate 62,677,041 of NC_051162.1, forward strand.
CTGTTCATGGGCCCAATTAGCACAGATTAGTCGGCTTCGGTAGTTCTGTAAAATGTAGCCAAACTTCTGGCATTTGAAGCATCGGAGGGGATTGCGGATATAAGTCCTCACCGGGATCATTACTTAACTTGTCTCGATAATCACGATAACACTTGAGCCGAATGTTAGAATTAGTTGCTTACTTTTAATGCCTTTTCCATTCACCTCGTCTTAGTTGTTTTTCGCACTGATGACATTCTGGTAACTCCATTGCTCTAAAAGATCAGTCGCGGTTACATCGCTCAGAACAGCATTGAAAATGTCGCCACGAATGGAGTTTATAGTACATTGCGGCGTGACACTCACTGCAACGTCCTTGAAAGACAAAAGGGCAGGTAACTAGTTATGTTGCTTTTTATCACGCAGTTCCAGGAAAACACCACCCCTTGCCAACTTAGAAGCTCTATAACCTTTGCCAAAAGCTTCACTCAGTGATTTTGCAACCAGGAAAGGTCAGATAATTATCACTGACTTTTATATTTTCTGAGATTGTACTAGATGAAATCTTGAGAAATTATCAATGTGTCGGCCGAAAAACTTCTCTGGCCAAAAGACTTCTCTGGCCAAAAGACTTCTCTGGCCAAAAGACTTCTCTGGTGCACCCTTGTTTCTGCAGGCCATCAGAGAGTAGGGTAAAATAACTTTCCATAGGTATAGATGAAATTTCCGGCACCGGCGCCATCCACTTACAATGCAGCCCAACCAGATGACGTTCCAAATCCTGGAAAAGACAGGCCCTGCAAACGGCAGCTGTACGCCACTACTATAACTAAATATTTGGTATTACTAAAAAATAGTCAAGGGAGGTTATGTCACACAAGCTGCCCGGAAAATCGGCAGGAAAAGAAACAAGGGAATGATAGGAAATATTGAAATGGAGAGAAAGACGAAGACAGGAGAGCAGTGCAGGAACTACCAATTTCTCCCAGATGGGTCAGCCCGGAAATGCCGTCTACGTGAAGCCAAGACCTTGGCGGAGGCAACACTCTCCTTTGGGTAATGCCTCCACCAAGGAACCATAAGTGCGGGAGGGTCCGAACCCCCTGTGCTCGATACATGGTGTCGCAACATACAAAACGCCTGCTGACGCAAACGCCCTGGCACATGGGTACGGCCATGCCCCTTTGTATATTGATTGCATTACCCTTGCCACGCAGAGAGCAAAGAATGTGGGTTAAAATATAGAAGGGCAAGCTATCGGGCTTAATTGTGAAAGCTGTGCTAGCACTACGTCTCTGATTTCGCTAAATGAATTGCGACCTCTTCAGACGAAATATTTTGAAAAGTTGCGCTGTTGCCCCTGTTCTGTAGGGTATATCAGGGTATGTATATTGCAGTGAATAAACTGTTGTAGATAGCCCAACGTGGTGTCTACATTGGCTAAATGACCTTGCCTGCTGGCTCTAAAATTATTTTCGAGATCAAATACTAACACGCCTAACACACATGAGCGCAGTATTTGTTTGCGTCGCGGTAAAGCTGTTTGTCTAGTAAAATAACGTGGTGATGGTGCAGATGAAATGGTGTCCCTGGTTCTACATTGCACAGTGCAGTCAGCTCGGATTTCATCCCCCCCCCCCCCCCCAGCAAAAACAACAACAAAGTAGTGCATCACATTCTTTTCCAAACATAAATCCGCCTATGACGTGCTTTCTCTTTTTCTTCGGCAGACTTCTGACGTGACTAGCTGTTTACACACACATCGAACTTCAAACGTGTGCCGCCGACAATGATATATAACTTGCGAAGCACGCGATATTATCAACACACGTTGACAACCTGCTGCAACGCAGCAGAATACACCTATTTCAAGTTCTTGGTCAACATCAGTCGTTTTGGTGCGCAATGGAACGAATCGGTAAGGTGGCGGCTTGATTATTCTGCTCTGAGCAAAATAAAACGGAAGAGATGTACTTCTTGCCCAATCAAAAAAAGGAGTTATATTCTTTACAGGACGCGCAATATTTTTCCAGCTTTGGTTTGCGCTCCAATTAATGAGAGCAATTCACGACAAGCACGAAGTCGACAGGAATAAAAAATGCGTTTGCGAACTATAGCGGGTTAGTCATCCGCGAATAGATTTATTGGCAACAATGGGCAAATATGAAGAGACAGAAATAAGATAACAGAAATGACAAAATGTCAAAAGTTTATAGGGCACTGTCCGCGTCCTGTGAACAGCGCTAGTGACAAATGGGAACCTGAGCTCATCGCCAGGACATACACTGCGTAATCTGTTTTCTGCGCAAACAATCCCTGAGCAGCATGCCTAGGAACGTGATACAGAGAAGCAGGAATGATACTCGAACTGGTCGGCGATGTTTCGCCGCCATGACCTTGAAATAAATCATTGAGATGATTCGTTTCACAGCTGAACTGTTTGTTCAACAATCTACCTTCGGCAAGCTAATTCAAAACTCCTGAAGGTAATAGTTCAGAAGAAAGCCACGCTGCTTTCTTGGGGCGTGAAAAACATCTTTCGAATATTTAGATCCTTTTATTGCCTTTCTCGACAATATAGTTTTCAAACCTGAGTCTGTCTCCTGGAATACATCTCGGCAGGATTGATATTTGGGTGGTGCCAAGCTTTGAAATATCATTGCTGGCCGTAAAAATAACGACTGGTGTGTAACGTCTCAAATAAACCCATTGGCTGTGGGGGACATCGCTGTCGTAGCTCCGGAAAAGTTCAGTTCAGCTGAGGCTCATTACAACGCACCTAAATTTAGGTACAAGAGTGTATTTCTTAATTGCTACAGAATCTGATTGTGCCCACCGCGGTTGGTAATCTAATTCGTGGCCATATACTTCATAGCAGATCGTTATAACAAATCAGCTATCGGCGTGCTGTAGGTGTGCTCAAGGTGGTTTATTTCCGAATTATTCGTAAAACACTGAGTCCGCGGGAATTTCAATGAGGCCTGTTACAACCTAATGTGCTTGATCGCTGCCCTGTCTACGCGTATATTAACGGGGAATACTAAGTATACCGTTACATATCTTTTATTCTTCACGTGCACGTAAAGCTTAGGCATTGGTTAAACGAGTTATCATACAGCTATTGGTCATGTACAAGAGCTGGAAACTGGGTTGTCATACGTGTGCACGAGTTTTATATAATTAACAAATGAAACAGTTTGAAAAATAAAAGAAAACATTCATTTCTGTCGACATGTACTGCCACGAAAAACGTACTCACCGGTTCGATCTAGAACAGTTACAATAAAAACACTGCAGTTGTATGTTCCTGGCGTAGTATAGTTCAGCTTCATGAATGTTCTGTCTCCAGTGGCTGTAAAATCCGAAAAAAAATAAAAATACAACATGGAATGTTCCAAACAACAAGCGCCATCTATTAAAGTCGGACCTAAACCCATTCATTATCTTAATTATGTCACTACAAAAAATACACTCATGAAGATTGCACGTGAAGTTACTGATAAACCTTTCATTGGTGACCGCGCAGTTCCGTGCAGTGCAATGTGCCAGCCATGGGATACGAGTTCAAAAGCTATTCGTATTTTTTCTACCGCGGGAAAAACAAGACGACCGAATGTAAATTTTACCCCTACGTAATAATCGAGGAGGCTGTCAATGTCACGGCGTCATTGGATTTAACATGTACAAGCAGAAAATGACATCACGTCATGTTTCCCCGTGTGTGGTTGCTTACTGTGGCGTTCATAGCAGTCCTAGCAAACTTTTCTCGCTGTATTTTTACAACCTCAATATTGTTTATTTTCATCTATTCAACGATAGCCTTCATACGAAAGACAGTTATTAATTATCTCATCAGCTATACTACAACAATATAATTTTTAATTCGGAACGACACTTTTCCTCTTCGTGGTATGTATTTCACGAGTATTATGAAAACACAAAACGGATTGTTGCCGCATATATTTTACTTTATTTGTTCTACCGTACGAGATAAATGATAATTATTTATTTACATAACACCCACACTGCCTCGAAGGAATTTCGCAGAAGGGACAAGTTTGGTCGGGCGAAGCACAATTCCGGGCAACTTAACACAAGCACATAATCTATTTGAATAAACATACGTTTATACTTGTCTATGCAAAGTAACCGTGGCAAATCCGTTCTGTGGAATTTCGCGAGATGCAATAAGGTTGCTGACACGATAAATTGTCATCGACCCTAATCTACCTCAAATCTAGGAAGAAAACCGGCTTTATCTATATTCGGTTTCCTTTGTAGCCTCGTGCTAGATTCGGGTGGATGACAATTTTTCCTTTCGCTTGCTAATTGAACGCACAAATAGAGCATGCAGATAAATCAATTCCCGCGTTGTACTTTTTAGGAACCAATAGTGGAAAATGTTCATTCTAAACTAAAATTCAATAATTCATCATATTGAGCCAATATGTAAACCAGTTCCAAGCAACACAATTTACGAACATATCGCACACTGTAGCAAGCAGTGTAGGCGAAGCTTAGGAGAGCCGGTGAGACGAGACGTTGCACTACAAGAAGATATGCTGTGCAGATTTCGGAGACAAACATGCGAAATACTGAAGGCCCGTTTACACTGGAAAATACAGCGTCTGGAACGGCGAGAAATGTAATTCGACCACGGCTACACGCGCTGAAAAGGTCCTGTCTGCGCCGAACGTTTCCGGACCAATTTTTTCACCGCAGCCAGCGGAATTCTTCACCGCGGACTAATAAGAATGCGATCCCATTTATCACAGACCGTATCTTGGGCAAAACCATGGCTCCCTGAGCAGTAAGTAGCGTTCCACCCCAGGTTCCATGTGATGCGGCATTGCTCCAACGGCCATAAGAAATTATAAGCTTAAGAATTTTTATGCCTATCGCTTCCTTGACATAGTCGAACATCAAATTGCCGTTTTTATTGTTGTGCTGCTCAGTGGATCGTTAGAGGACGCTGTGGACAATGGTGCAATTAGGTTAACTGACGGTATTTTTTTAATATATCCTACTACAGGACATGATTCAAATCATTGCTTACAGCAAGCCTTTCAAAGAAAAAAGTTTGTTCTCCATTCCTGCAATAAAAGCAAATTTCCAAATAAGTGTTCCTTCATTCTCCTGCATCTCTATAAAATAAAACACCTAACTAAGCTTTTCTGGCTATAGTCTGGTTTTAGAGCCTATGTGTGTAGAAATACGCCAAATGCATTTGCAAGTGCGTTGAATAACGTTGAAAACATACCTTTATAACCGCGGGGCTTGCAAAGGCACATATCGGGGATGGACGCGGAGGGGGGTTGTAAAATGGGGATGACTTCTAAGAAATGCATTTCTTCAAAAAAAGGTCGCAGTAGCGCCCGAAAGGCGAAGTGGCGATTGCGATAGCAAATTAGTAGGCAGCTATACGAAATATGGATAGTAGTTTTATCGGTCGTATACAGTCGTAAATATTCGCTTGCTAACTAAATAAACCAGCACGGTGTCACGCGTGCACAGGTAAACAGGAACACATCTTGCTCTATGACCGCAGGAGCAGGTCAAACCGCTGGGGTGAGAAATCGCGCCAGCGGCAGCGAGCAAATTGACCTTGACACTGGCTCTCGCTTCAACGCGAACTAAACGTCGAAAGCGCAGCACATACGAAGCTACCAGCACTCGGCGAAGGCACTTTGGCCTGTCGCAGATCGATTTGAAGATGAGGCTCCCGCGTACCAGATCGCTTCAAGATAGCGCCGTGAGCAGCGGCTGCGTAAGCAGAACGCCCCCTCCCCCCTCCTCCCGTCTCCATCTCCTCCCCCAGGGCCTCGCGCGCCAACGAAGACCGTGCGCTTCCGGCCGCCTTCGCCTCTCGCGTGCGCGAGATTAACATGCGGTTGCCGGCTCACCCTCGCACGCTTTCACTCGCACACACAACGCGCGTCGCGTGGCGACGATTTGATGTCCACTGGACTTTATACGGACAGTCACTACGACGGCGACGGCAAATATGCGCTTGGAGTGTCCATACAATTGCAATTATTGCAATAAAACAGATCAACATTAAAATCAGCACCTTATATGTACAGTAGTAGGCATGTTATATTTCCTAGTTCTTGGAAGGTTCTCGGCCTGCTGATAATCCCCAGATGCACTGCATCTTTTTCCAGGGAAGCTGTTAAGGCTCACCTTTCGATCGTCGCGTCCAGCAATAGAAAAAGCCGGCAAATCCCACGCACTGTGGGAATCGATGTTATGTGAAAAAGTGTGCGGGGAACCTACCAAGGTAACCAAACGACCATGGGCGCTATAACGTAAAATGATTCCAAACTGTTTTGATTCCAATTTCTGCAATCAGCCTCCACAATTGGTCAAAACATTTTCGGGCCACTCCCAACTTCGCCTGTCTGTCACACGACGTTACGAAAACCGCTATAGCTCCACCTCTGATATAACGTGCACACACTGATTATGAATGATTAAACCGCACAAAAGAAAATATTTCCTGGTTCGACGCCTTTTCACTATTAGCCCTATGCTATTGGTCCAATGTTTTCTGGCTACGCCCACTTCGCCTGTCTCTCATGCAACGTCACAAAACCGCGAGAACTCACCACGTCAAAGTGACGTGTACGGGGAAAAATGCATTAATATGCCGAAAAAAAACTGAAAATTTTTCTGAATAGCCACAGACTGCCCCGTTCCGAAAGGAATTGAAGATGGTTGCCCGCCGATCGCTCAGGTCATCGCTACTCGCACCTGCCGGTGAGCATGTATTTATCTGCGCATGATAAACCTTTTTGCGTGGCAGTAAAATGTTATCAAGCCCTTTCGGCATGCATACGACAACGCTCTGGCAACTCTTCTTTGCTGAGGATCCGTTTTAGTGGCATTATTATCCTTCCGTTGCGCGCCGCCGCGATTTTCAACGAGTCTCTGTGCTGGCTCGGCCCCATCGAAACCCTCTCCACTAGAGCATGCTGCTCGCCTCTTGTGAGCCAATTAGATAAAAAAAACGGCTTAGTGTAGACAATGTTATTGGTTTTGAAAGCGAAGAAAGCTGACCTCCTATAAACGAGGAGAGTGTTTGATTGGGTTGTTGAGACAACAGTGTGGGTCACCGCCCGATGCTTGCGCCGGTGGTTACGTAAATTGGACGTCAGGAGTTTGGAATCAAAAACATTTGGAATCATTTCACGTTATAGCGCCCCATGAGAGCGCCAAGACGTAGGCGGCGCTTTCATGACCTGCATGACACGCATGTCATGACATTCCTGTCATGAGTACTCAAGAGTCCCTTTAGCTACACCTAAAGACCTTCAGGGCTAAGCCATGGGGTATGCCAAGGGTATGCCATGCTCATGACTATCACATCGACCATCAACCTTTAGCCTCTTCCTTCACTTAGTACCACATCCGAACCGATTCCATTGGTTTTTGAGTGTTAATGTTTTTTCGCTGAGTCATCGTCATGACTATGGCTTCTACCAGAATCAGTGTTTCCTTCACTTGGTGCCCGCGTCCGAACCCATTTCAGTGTTTTTTTAGTTTTAATCTTATTTCGCTGAACCTTTGGCATTTTCGCTTGTCATGCTCATGACTATGACCTCTACCACCATCCTTTAGTGTTTCCTTCACTTAGTGCCCACGTCCGAACCAATTCCAGTGGTTTTTGAGAGTTAATATTTTTTTGCTGAGTCATTGTCCTTTTTGCTGAGTCATGGTCATCACTATGACTTCTACGACGATCCTTTAGTGTTTCCTTCCCTTAGTGCCCACGTCCGAGCCCATTTCAGTGGTCTCTAAGTGTTAATTTTTTGCGCTGGGTCATTGCCATGACCTACATGACATGCTGACATTTATGTCATGACCTACCACTTAAGTTTGCCATACACTCCTGTCATATACCATGCCAATTTGGTACCTACAATGTTAACGAAACGACCATGAGAGCACCAAGACGTAGGCGGCTAGATAGATAGATAAATAGATACTGTAGAAGTAGCAAAGTTCGCCAAGAAATGCTTCGCATTTAAAAAACCTCTCACTGATGATAAGTGGTTCTTGAGGGAAAGGGAAAGGTTGGCGCTATCTTCTGCAGCCCTTGAGGGAGCACGGCTCAGCGCCAACGGGGAGGGGTAAGTGGGAGCGAAAGAAGGGATAGAGTGGAGTCGCCATGGCTGGGCGAAGCAAAACCGGCAGGCATAGGCGGCACGTATCAGGCCGAGATGGAAGGCCTTGGTGTGCAGCAGAGTCTGCAGGGGTGTTGTGCCAGGCCGGTCAGGCCCGGGGTGGGGTGGGAGGCCGTGAGGCCTTCCCGCTTGTAGAAATGTCCTTAGAGGCGTGCGGAGAGCCCTGACGAGTCAAGGAACTCCACGACGCCTCGAAGTGCAGAAAGGTGGTGTCGGCCGGGGAAGAGGAGATCTTCCTCCTTGCCAGAGGGGAGGCCCAGGCGGCGGAACTCCTGCAGGAGTGGGCCCCGCTGCTGGAGGTACGCCGGGCAGGCCAGCAGGAGATGTTCGATCGTCTCCGGCTCCCCGCAGGAGCTGCAGGCCGGGGACGTCGCTCGTCCCAGTCGGTAGCTGCGTGCTGCCGTCCAGCTGCAGCCGATGCGGAGCCGGAGAAGGAGCGAGGTCTCCCTGCGAGCCAGGCCTCGCTGGGGGAGTGGTCGTGGGGGGCATCCCAGTGCCACCCGTTTGTCTGGGTGGTGGGTCGCCAGGTGTCGCCGCAGCCTCAGTCCAGTGAAGTCGCCCTCCGTCACGGCCCGACTGAGGGGCACAGTGGTGTGGTGGGCGTCCTTCGCCAGGGTGTCGGCTGCCTCGTTGCCCGGGATCCCTACGTGGGCGGGGATCCAGTGCAGGGACACCGGGTGGCCTGCGTCCTGCAGCGCTGTCAGCCGGGTAGACAGCAGTGCGACTCCAAGGCTGGCGCTTTCTGGCCTCTGCAGGCCGAGGAGGGCTGCCTTGGAGTCGCAGAGGATGGCCGCTGGTACCCCAGGAAGCTCCTCGGAGAGTAGGTCGACGGCCAGGTGGAGGCCTGCCACCTCCGCTGCAGTCGAGCTGGCGTGTCTGGGCAGTCGACACTGCCTGCTCTTCTGCAGGGCTGGAGCCGTGCAGGCCGCCGTGGCAGAGCCGGTGTCCGGTACCACCGAACCGTCGACGTACACCAGGAGGTGGTCTCCGAGGGTCTCGTCCAGGAGGCAGGCGGCCGTCTGCTGCAGGGCGCAAGCGGGCGAGCGCCTCTTCGAAATCCCGGGAAGCTCCGTGGCGATGGGGACAGGAGGCCTCTGCGGTGGGGGCAGCTGTACCGCATTCGGCGGTGGGTTGCCAACCACCTCCTCGTAGAGGCGGCACAGCTGACCCATCCTTGAGGAAGGCCGGGACTGGAGGCGACGCAGCAGGCCTCTGCCATCAGGAGCATGGTGGAGGCGGTCGACGTGCCTCAGCCCCTGCTGCAGGAAGAGGAGCGACAGGGGCCATGCTCCAGCCTCCGCAAGGGTAGCGGCAATCTGGGAGCTCCGGGGGACGCCCAGGCAGAGTCGGATGGCCGCCCGGTGCTGCAGCTCCAACTTTTCGAGGCGGCGTGGCGGCAGCGCCACCAGCGGGAGGGCGTACCGCAGGCGTGATGTGGCCGCCGCCTCGTAGAGCCGCAGGGCCCACTTCACCGAGCAGCCCTCTCCATGAGCAAGGAGCTGCGACACGGCCTTGCGGACCCTGATGGTCTGGGTCTGCATGGCCCCGACTGCCGGTCGCCAGGTTAGCCGGTGGTCGATGCGCAGCCCAAGGTACGACACAGTCGTAGTCCATGGGATGTGCACGCCTTCCAGCTGCAGCCGGGGAGCTGAGCGCCGTGCCGCTGCTCTCGGGTGGACGAGGAGGGCCACCGTCTTCCCCGTCGAAACCGAGAGTCCGATGCTTCCCAGGTAGGCGGCCGTGGTGTCCAGGGCTCTCTGGAGGGCCAGGCACACGTGGCGGCTTGACTGCGGCGGTCCCCGCACCCACAGGGCGATGTCATCCGCGTAGATGGAGCACTCCACCTTGTAGTGAGGGTCGGTCGGCAGTGCAGCAGGCAACCGGGCCAGGGCGAGGTTGAAGAGAAACGGGCTCACCACTGACCCTTGTGGTACGCCAGCTGCGACCGGACGGGGAGTGCTCCTTGCATGGCCCACGCGGACCCTGAGGGTGCGGTCGTTCAGGAACGATGACAGGAACCGCCGCAGGTTGCCGCCAATGCCCAGGAGGTCCAGAGCCTGCTGGACGACCGCATGTGGGAGACCATCGAACGCCCCCTTGACGTCGATGAGGAGGAGCATGGCAAGGTCTCCGCTGGCCCTGGCGTCCTCCAGGGTGGAGACGACGTCTGCGATGGAGTCCGCAGTGCACCTTCGGCGCCGGAAGCCTGTCTGCTGGTCCGCGAGGAACCCGCAGGCGCGGGCCACCCATTCGAGCCGTGCCAGAGCAATGGCCTCCATCACCTTGCAGGCAGCGGAGGTGAGAGAGACCGGTCGGTATGAGGACAGCTCGTTAGCCGGCTTATTGCTCTTCAGAATGGGGGCCACGATGGCTGTGCGCCAGGCCTCCGGCACCTGTCCTGACCTCCAGATGTTGTTGTAGCAGTCGAGCAGGCGTCGTTGTTCACTGGTGGCTAGGTTGCGGAGCATCTGGAGTGTCACTCCGTCTGCTCCCGGTGCACTGCGACGCTTGCCCCTCCTCAGGGCCGTCTGCAGCTCGTGGAGAGTCAGTGGGTCCTGGCAGATGGCCGCGATCTGGCTGGTCGCCCACTCCGGATGCAGCTCCAGCAGGCAGGTAGGCGGGTTGGCAGGGGGAAGTCCGACCGGCAGGATGGCCGCAGCGAGGGCAGCCGGGGGGCGAAGTGGTCCGCTAGCAACTCCGCCAGGGCCGCCTCGCTGATGCCCAGCGAGATAGCCACCGCGAGGACGGGGTGGCGGTTGACCTTCCTGCGGTCAGGACTTTAGGAGGCGCCAGGCCAGGGGCCCTTTGAGCGGTTCTCGATGGTGGCGCAGAGGCTCCCCCAGCTCTGGCTCCTTCTGCGCCTGGCCTGTCGTCTCAGCGGGCATCCGCTCTCCTGTATTCGGTCCAGTGCTCTGCATTGCCCGTCCGGATTGCTCGCGTCTCCACGCGTCGCCTGGACGCACGGAGGTTGAGCAGGAGCAGATCCGGGGCAGGAGTTATCGGGCAGAGCAGAGCACTGGACTGTGCTGCCTGGGCGCACTCCATGATGGCACTCAGGAGGTCACAGCCATCTTCCAACTCACTGCAGCGCTTCCGAACAGGGACCAGTCTGTGACGTGGTATGTTCGTGACCTCGGCCTTCTCCCACACCCGGGGGTGATCAAGATGGGGAAGTGATCAGATCCCCAAGTGTCGGGAGTGGTAGCCCAGTCATAGGAGCGCTGCTCGGTGGTAAGGGAGAGGTCGATGGCTGTGCTCACCCACGGCGGACGTACGTGGGTCCTCCTTTGTTGAGTACCACCAGCCTGCTCGGCTGATGGCGTTGCAGAGGTCCCTGCTCGGCGGGTGCACCTGCGGCTGCCCGTCGGTGTGGTGGGCGTTGAAGTCACCGCACAGGACTGCATGTCCGCCGAGGCGTGCTGCAAGCCGCACCAGGCTGGAGGGGTCCCCTGTTGTCCAGGACGAACTAGACGCTCGCCACGGTCGTGTCCTGTCTGTCAAGGCGTCCCGTGACAGCACAGCACCATCCATGGCGCCGCCTACGACGTCCGAGACTGGGGTCACCGAGTGGGCCAGGCTGCTGCGGACGTAGATGGCAGTCCTCGGCTTCCCCTTCTTGTGGGCACCCTCCAGCAGGGAGCGTCCGTGCAGCTCTGCGTCGAGCAGGTGGTGGCGCCAGAGTAGCCCGTGTATCCCGCAGCCGCAGTCCTCGGCCACAGTGTACACCTCCTGCGTGCGAGACGTCGAAATCACACCGCAGGAGGTGCGCGCACAGCTCTGCATGCCGCCGCCGCAGTGTTGGTGTTCCATTGGGAACACTCGGGCGGCGACGGCATTTCAGCTTGGCTGGTGAGGGATCATCCTGCTGGTTGACTGTGAGTCGGGACTGCCACTGCCTGCAGGCAGATGGCTCGGAGGGGGCTCTCGCGCAGCAGCATCTCCCCGATGGCCTTCAGGGCGACTGCAGTCTGGCAATGATCTGGTCTCCGAGGGTCCGGGCCAGGCATCCCATGATGCTGGCTGTGTGGGCTCGCTCCAGGGGTGTCAGGCATCTGGCGT
>NC_051162.1:62689364-62721865 GCF_013339745.2 Dermacentor silvarum
CCGAGGCCCAAAGAGGTGTGTTGCCTCCGCCAGGGGGCCATAAAGGTCCAAACTCCCGGCTTCGGCTCAACCTCCAGGATCCCCTTTTCCCCGGACGCGGCTAAGCCGCGCACGGTTAAGCGCGGGAGGGTCCAACCCCCATGTGCTCGGGTCCGTGGTGTCGCAACACACCAAACGCCTGCTTACGCAGACGCCCCTGCGGGGATTGAAGGCGCGAAGTGACGACTGCGGGTGTTATTCGTGAATATCAAGCTCGTGAGACACCGGGACACAGTGAAACTGTTCGTGCACAGAAGAAAACAAGCCGGAAGGGACCACTTGCTTTGTACGGAATTGTAAGTGCAGCTACAAACATGCATTTCACGGGTGAAAATGTCATTGCTTTCGATTCGCTGAGACCCTGACCCTTCCGAGAGACGTGAGCTTGCCCTTCACCGTGCAGAGAAAATGTTTCAACCGCATTAGTCATGTGCCAGCCCCACTTCAAGGAGTATGTGATCGAGCGTATGACGTCGGCATGAAAATTGTGCGGATCGCTATGACGTATGTGCGGCTAATGAGCGGCACTGTTCCTTCGATGCTACCCGACGCTGCAGCTTACGTATAGAAGAAAATTCCTAGAAAATGAACAAGCAAGGTGCCGACGGGGCTTCGGTCGTTGAAATAATCCTCAAGAGACAGCGAACCAAACTTAAACACGCCTCAAGCAAATAGGGTGCGAATAAAAATGTCGCGTGTTCTACAGGTGGAGAATGAGTATTTGTAAACAAGTGAAGAAACGAACCTGCGCAAAGACGATTCTGTGTGCGAAAAATTCAGCTTGAAGTGGCGGCGGTGGCGGTTTACAACACATCGACTAGCAGATGCCCTGCCCCTGGCGCTTTTTTTCCTTTCGCCTGCTGAAGCGTTCAGGAGCAATCGGTTGTGAGAAGCATAAAATCGAAATTACGAATGGCACCATAAAGCTAATATATTGCTCACCTGCACTATGTTGTGACAACCAAGAACTTAGTTCCTGAGCGTACTCGAGAAAAGAAAAAGCACCTTACGCTACGCTACATGTACTGTGACGCATTGACGCGGTGCAGCGTTTCAAGGGTGTAGTTGCATTTCCTGCCAACGCATGTCACTTGCTAGGTAGTCCATGGTCTAGAAAAGGGATGCTTTTTCAACGAAAGCACTCGGTTGCTTCACGCACTGCATATGTGGCGAATGGCGTTGCCCTGTCAAGGAAACACGGTTCGAAGGCAACTATTGGGTCATGTTGGGTCTCTGGTTATGTGACACTGAGTGTGCCCCTCTCGCCAACGAACCTCTCTGATGTGAACATGGCCTACTTCGCACGTGCATCTTGGAAGTGCCACTGTCCAGTATAAAAAAGAAAGCCTTTATATTTTTCTTGCACCTAATAGAAACGAACCCGCGCGACGCGCACACTTCGCAGTCGCATCGCTGGGTAGTAAAGCTTGCGCAGTAGGAAGCGCGAGAGAGGAGCCCGGAGGCATGCACGTTTCGGCGTTCGCAACATGATGTCTCACATTATTCGTGAGATGAGTTCGGCCGGATTTTAATGCGATTCCCATTTGTAGGGTACTTGAAGCACTTTTCGGGGCTAACTGTGTATCTATATAACTATGTATCCAACTGTTTTTCCACAAAATGTGCCTCTGGCAGTCGCCAAACGGCTGAGCCTCTCGAAAAAAAAGCCGCTGATTGCCAATTAGATAAATGTTGCTTTAGAGACAGTAACCTCACCCAATACAGCGACAAGTAAGCTAAAAAGACAGCTCTGTACCTTATCGGAGAAGATAGGGTGGTTGGGCATAATCGTGAAAGCTGTCTAAGGCAAGGGTTTGCAAAAGTCTAGCTTATGTTCGCAAAAGTGGATTACATGAGCAGGAGCACTCGTTGATTTGTTTGTACTTTTAAGACTCAGAGGTAGGTCTTTCGTTCGCTTTATGTTCCGGTTCGGTTCGACACTGATTGACGTGGAAAATGATTTATACGTGCGCCCGAGTACACAACTCAAAATTTACACTTGGTATTCAATTGTATTTACGACGTGAGTATGACGGTTTTGTCTAACTATTTAAAGCTGTTAAGTGCGTACTACAGTCGTCATTTTTGTCTGTGTGTGATGGAGTCAGAGAATTTACCGAGCTATCAATTAACCGCTTCAAACAACGTCGACCGAAAATGAAAAAAAAAACCTGTATCCAATTTATTGACGCGCCACGTACTTAAGGGTATTCATTAGGGTCACTTAAGACAGTAATCGGGAAATCACAATAGTGTTCGAAAAGAAAATCACAATCAAGATGTTCGTTTTTGACGTGACTTTTTGTCTTCCATCGAAAACAGGTCATCGTTTCTGAAAAACAAAAACAAACAAAAAGACGGGCACAGTTTACGTGGTATACTCTACGTATAACTGTGAAGTTAAATGAACAGATATTTTAAATATTTGGTCAGCATATTAGGAAAAAAGGATATATGTAAGAGCTTACCCATCAATATGATTTCCTTTGGATACCTGATCGAGCGGGCCAGCCGGATAGCAGCAGCAAAGGGGGCCCTGGACTAAGGGCTGCACCGTCTGGGACTTGGTTACAAAACACCAAATAAAGTTTTCTACTACTACTACTATTATTTGCATCGAGGCTTTCAAAGCCAGAAACTTCAATAACTTGCATATGAAACATGTCATATTGCATAGTCATATGTCATTTGCCTGTGCCCCAGTGCCAAATAACAGAAGAGATGAGATTTGCTAGAATTTTTTTTTATTCCAGAGAACAAACGCGTAAAAGAAATGTGCGAAAATACGCAGTGACGTCGAGAGTGGTCAAGTTTTTATTGTGCAATATAAAATTTACGACTTTTTATTTACTGCGTGCAATATGTCGTAGTCAAGGCTGCTATTATTTGCAACGGCCATGAAAGCGCAATTAAACTGAAATGTTTAATGCAGCAAACATTATCACCGAGGGTAACGCCGCAGCGTCTAGAAAGTTCACAAGTTAACTTTCTGATAAGAAAATTACGAGCGCATATCTTAACTTAATCAGGTTATCGAAACAATATCTGACCTCTTTATTGTATCAGAGACCAGGACTTGTCCCTTTGCTTTTAATTAATAATCAGCCAAAATAACAGCAATTCCGGACGGTATTAGGTATATTCTCCAATGAGCTAAATAAAACATCTAAAATGACCTGAGTGGCTTCTTTGCATACGAATACCAGTAAGTACTATTCATTGAAAAAAGGCAACGTTTATGAAAAATTGAGAGAATAGAAACTTCGTAAATCACAGGATAAACTGGCCGAGCATGCTCTCGCAACCGTGAAGCGATGTCACCTGATCCGACCATCGATGCAAGAAAGGCGACCAGTGGTAATTTTATTACCACCGGGCCAACGTTATGCGATTCCGATATTGTAAACAAACAATTTATCCGTGTTTAGCAAGTGTGAGACTGGCTGCTCAGTGTAGACCGCTTTACAATATGCTGTCCGTCAGTAGCTTCTCAATGTGTATCAAGAACACGATTTGCGAGGGGCCATTCTTAGATCGGCGCGTTTGTTTCTTCATCACCGGTAGCTTTATTAGTAGCAATGTAACACGCGATATGTTGTGTGAGCCATGCTTATTTATGAAGAAACCGTCATTGATTGTCCTGCACGGATGTTTTATTGTTCGGTAGCGGCTCGCGTGCTACTCGTGAAAAATTATTGGAGGTGGAGTAGAGTAGAAAAGAGGAATGAAAACAAAACTGAAATCGGATTTACAAAAACGGTTCATTTTGAAAAAAAAAACAATTTTATTGCATTTCTGCAAATCTTACCAGCAAACACTCTAGAAAAAGTCGCAGCCTTTCAGGCGTATATTTGTCTCTTTATAGTGATTGTCATCGGTTTTGCTCACGTTTCCTTTCTTGAAAGCTCTGCGCTCGCAACTTTCGAGCCAAGAATTCTAGGTCGTGATGAGCACGCGCATCTCATTTCTTACCTGGATGTACTGGAAGAAAGACGCGCATGCACAGGACAATTATTGTAGTTTGACAAAGATATGCTGGAAAAGCTGCAAGCTATTTTTGAGTGAAGCGCTTATAGTGGCTGAAGGCTGTTATATGCCAGTTTTAATAGTTTTCTAAAAACATCTAAATCAGTGTCAAAGTTCATGTATCGAGGGAGTGCGGGCAATATTAGGGGCATAACGCAAGCAAATATCGAACTGTTTGTTTCAAGTGCCGGTAATTTAAATATTTCGAAACCATCCTTCTTGCACATTTTATGTGCGCTCTACGAAACACTCACAAATTTTCTGCACTTTCTTGGGAGCACTAATAGCAACCGAAGTTTGTTGTTTTCACGAAAGGAGGCCCCCTTAAATTGTGATGCGTACCGAAAGTTCCAAATGTGTGCAAAAAACGTCTGCTAGAAAAATAATATCAGAATGCTTGTCCTATCTCACTTTCCATGCGTGAAACTAGGCATGCTGCTCTTTATTCCTGCCTGCACGGTGGACTTTGTAAGGCAAGTTTTATATTTTGTTGACATTGTCAGTATTTCATGATTGATCAATGATAAATGTTTAGTGTGCTTATGTTATTTACAGTCTTTAGAAAGTTACCTAGTAAAATGTTCCAGAGTTTCATACTGACGCACAACTGCAGCAAATACGAATTTCTCATTGCAGTAAAATAGAAGATATATCAAGTGTAATTGCGACGCAAATTTCATGTTCATGACAGAATTCGAAACGCCGCAAATATTTACCGCACTGCCGTTTCTTTCATCATACAGGTTTATGCTTGGTTTTCCCGGGTATTCGATAAACTATACTTGCATTTTGCTTATATTTGTCGAAATTTGGTGCCATGGTATTGTAATGTGTTGGAAAAGTTTGAAATGTGTGGGAGAATTGCGTCTTTTGCAGTATGTCATGCATTCAAGTCTTCTGCATTGCTGTGATTGTGTTTTACCAGCGGAACAAAATCTGTCCCACTGCCTGGGCATCACAAGACATTGCACTGTGAGCTGATTGATCGAAAATGGGGGAATGCTGTACCAAATTTGTATGAGAACTGAAGAACAGCTGACTGATATACAGCTTTTGTCACATACTCCTTTACGCTGTGATCGAAAGCGTTATATGTCCCATTTAGCTACGTTTCTTAATGTCCCTAGATAACTCTAGATTGCAAAAAGTTTATACATGGCTATTTTCCTTTATTCCGCGATCGCGCAAGTAATTATGTATGTAAGAGATCCGAAGCGATATAAGACACTTGATGAATGTTCCAAAATTTAGCCAGCTGTCATGGCTTCACTCGAAACACCACTAAGGTCAAATTTACCTAACCTAGGGGGAACGCTAAGGCAAATTTAAGTGCTAACTTAGGACTATGTCGATCAAACAGTGCCTTCATTGAGGATTTTTTTTAGAAGTGCTCGAAAGCGTTATATGGCCTTTTGACGCTTTGCTACCAAATGACCTAAGAGAAGGTCAGGTTATGCACAATTGATATTGCATAAGCATTAGGCGAACGTGTGGCGTTTTGGGCTGGCAATGTTCACAGTGGATTGCTCAACTGCGGCCTGTACAATAATTGCAGCATTCAAGTGCTCCGGAGCATTTTGACTGTCTCACGATTAAACTAAATATATCCCTTTGCCCTTGCGTAACTGCAAACGCGTCCGGGATCTAACTTAACGACCGGAAGGGCAGGGGGAGGGGGGGTCATACGCCATGGTACGTTTGTGTTGGAACCTAAACGACACGGTTGAAATACAGCCTCTTGGATAACATGTTCCTCAGATGTGCTTGTAAGATTTATGTGGCCATATTAGGCCACGTTTCATAGTGCCGCGAAGAATATCGTCGTTACTTAAAGTGTTTACTTGGCGAACATAAGAGGAACGTGTCGGTTATGTGTAGAACAAACTCAAATGTGGGGCTGAATTGAGGCTTTTTCCATAAACTACGTTTTCAATTGCTGCCCAGCCTCATGCCTGTGTTTTACGATTGGAAGAAAATATAGCCCACTGCCCTGGCATAAATAGAAATTCCATCGATATCTAGCTTAGCCAACTTGGGGAGCGAACTATAGCAAGCTTGTGTGGGAATGTAAATCATGTGTTTACATGCAACAATGCGGACTCATGTAATTGAAGTCACAACGCACTTAGTGCACAATTTCATCTTACAATAAACTTTGGATTTTAGATCACGTTAGCTACATTTATAATGTTCTACTAGAGATGAAAAAAACTCAACTATAAAACGTTTGTGAAATGGTAGGAAAAGAAGATTGCAGACTGTAGTAGAGCCAATGTAGAAAATTTGTGGAAGGCCGAGACATAGTGACTGCATTCTAAATAAATTCTGCTTACCTCGAGGTGGCTGAGGTATACCAAGAATAATGCATTGGTTATCGATGTACAAAATGAGATACTCTGCATCAACACGGAGAGGACGGGTTGAAGGAGCTGCAATGTTGAAGTGCCCTTTTTATTATGTTGCCAAATCAAACTTGTCACAATAAATGGACACACACGTCATGATCCACAGCTCTATTTTGTTTCCTCAGTATGCCTGCCGTCCAACATATCCAAATTATCTGCAACTTTTACTTTGTAAAGATGTGTAATGGCGTTAATATATAGTTTTGAAATTGAAAATGTAGCATCACAGACGTACCTTATCGCCGCAAGCCAACATTCTTAATCAAATGTTTGTCATCAGGCCGTCAATATTTGCCTACCTTTTCTTGCAGAACACTTTTATCCTGATACGTGAAAACCACTTCCAGTAATATTGTTTTCATGCTAAAAATAACCAGCTTTCAATTGTTGGATCAATTATAAAGGACGTTTCTCCACTTTCTAAAAAAACATCAATACTTTATATCTACATAGCAATAGCTGTTCAAGTCGGACCACAGCAGGAGCACAGGCGTCAGCCACCGTAATACGCCGGAAACGAGATAACAGCCCAAATTAGACGGCAGTACTCGCTGCTTGTAGCGCCCAACAGGGTGTCTATCAACAATTATAAAGCAGCCTGGCGTAAGCTATACCTTGTCCCTGCCACTGGCGACATAAATATCGAGTGCACTTCAATTCGAGGACAAATATTGGCCGCTACCACAAACTGATGCCTAAACCGTACAGTGCCGGCTTTGTTTTGCGGGACGACACCTGATGGCGGTTCACGTCTGTCAAGCGTCATGCACCAATAAGGACGGTGATACGAGCTAATGTCAACTACAGTGCTCTACTAATGCCTGTGCACGGTGAACCGACTTGGGCCTGCTCGCAACATAATCGATTGGCCCTCAAATATCAGCCTGCTTGCATATGTGTGGAAAATTTTCACGAGTACTATATAAAGCGGCATCAACTGTGACAAAATAATATATCTTCCGCGGTTCTGTGGCAGTCGGCATGCGCTGCAGTGCACTGTCACAGCGCATTTTGAACCAGTACTGTCAGTACTTATCCGCTTCTTTCATGAAGCTTTAAGCCGCTCATATTGCCTCCGCTCCTAGTTGCTTCGGGGTACAAAGTATATCCTACAATGAGCGCTGCCTAATTGGTTTGATCAGCCCCTTTCTTCGACATTGAACGTATTTGTGCGTTTGTAAGATTACTTTCCGTAACACGAGTTGGTGCACCGTAGTGTTGCTACGTAAAGTCACTGGAACCTGGAAAGTACCGCAGCCCTTTTCTCTTCGCCACCGCACCGCCGACTGGCCAGTTGCCATCACGTGGTCACTTTCTGCCATAGATGGTCCACGCCGCGCCGGAGTGGACGCGCAGAAAAGGCATCGGTCGCACACGCCACGCGTATGAGCCATCGACGAAGTGGGCATTTGCATTTTGTGAAATTTAGGCCATATGTAACTTTGGTATACTTCAAACAAAACAAAAGGAAATGCCCAGGTGCTGCGATTTTGTGTGTGGTAACCGCCCGTAGTCCGGGAAAGCGCTATCGCGATACCAAGGGGAAATAGCGACAGCAAGCGCCGTGCTGTCTTTCTGCAGCGGATAAAGCACGACAAATTCACTCCCACCAGCTGAATTTGATAATATCGTGAAGCTGAGAAGCCTTGCGGTATCATCGAACTGCCTAAATGTCATGATGTGATCAACAAGTTTCTTCATGAGTTTTCTTCTTTGCAGACTGTGGTTTTTGTTGCGCAATAAAAGCGGGGAGATGCTCAGAAATATGCAGATCCGAGCAAAATGTGTCTTGAAGAGCATCTGAATGCGGGCTACCGTGTCAGCAATAAGATAATGTAGTGACAAAACTACTGCTATACAGATCTATTGACCTGTCAACGTTTATTAATAAAATGTACATTTTCTCATGTGCTGTTGTTTATTACTGCATATGACAACGCCATAATTGCCCGGATAAATCTGTTTTAGCGTTTCTTTCCTTATACTGCCGTCGGGGACCATTTGTCTTCGTCGAGCTGTATCAATCGTTTCGAGCTCAGGTGAATTACCAGCAACGTTATAAAGCGATTAGAGCCGTGCTTATAAATGATCCATGGCAGCGCTTTATAGGTAGTAAAGCCTAAAAAAAAGCTCCGTCGCATGCCCCCGCGCGAGGCACACGTGTAAATGCAGAGTATAATGGGGTTCCGTGGTGTTGGTGTTGTTAGTGTGGTGGTGGTGGTGATGGTCTGGGTTGAGAGAGAAGAGAGAAGCGTAAGTAGGTAACGTAAAGTTGTCGTTCTTCCACCGCGTTGAGTTCCGGCAGGTGCGCAGGACACGGAGGGTACCTGAAGCCGTAGGAGACGCACATCGAAGGGACGACGCCGCGGACCAACGAGTCCTTGCACGAGGCGCACACCGCGAACGCCCGGAACCGTTCCAGCGAAGCGGCGTCTGCGTTGTCGATGTTGCTGACGACGGGGATGACGGGTGCCAACGCGACGGTGCCGTCTAGGCATCCGCCGTCGTTGTTGTTGCCGGTGCCGTTGTCGCCGCCGCCGTTGACAACGAAGCCGCTGAACCCGTCGTTATCGTTGACGCGGAGACGCTGTGAGCGTCGAAGTGAGCGGACGCACTCACATCGGCTCCGTCATCGAATGACCACCACAGCGGCCAAAATCATCGGACCACCACGGAATTTGACGCAGAGGCATCAGAAGACGCCAGGAACTCGCTGATACCAAGATTTTGGCAAGGCAAGTCCTGGTTTTCCCAAAATTTCCATCTTTCGCCTGACCACGCTGAACCACTACGCCAGCACTGTCGGCTGCAGGGGAACGCGGGGCCCCGGGAGCCCGTACGCGGTCTAACCGCTACGAGGCGAAGTGAAAACCATCGGACAAAGGCCCGGACCACCCAGTGACTGTTATGGACACGGACCACGAAAACGAAGACCAAATGGAGGATGCCTCGGGCGTCGAAGAGGATTTCCTATTGCCTGACGGGGTGATCAACGGGGGATCCGCCACCGACGCCGGGAACAGCGCCAAAGAAGGTCAGTGGAAAATCGCTCTATCGTTACGAACGCGAAAGCAGCTCAAAAGGCAGGCGCGAGACGCCCAAATCGCCGACGAGGAGAAAAACCTGAGCCACGAGGGGCAGCTACGGTTAGCGCGGCGACAAGGCGTAGAAAAAGATAACATGGCGTCCTCTGTCAGCGTGGCGAGGCACGGCGCACATGCGCAGGAAAACTATAGGGGACGCTCCGACAAGGATTTTGTAAAACCACCTGTGCAGAACGGCACTATGCTTGGAAGCAAGGCTGAAAGGGGCCGCCCGCGCCGCCGCCCGCCGCCCCTCCCGCGCCACGACATGAAAATCGTGATACGGCCAAAGCCTGGGCTCGCCGTAAAGGATCTGCAAACCCATCAAGTGGCTCGGGCGATCTCACAAGCCAGCGGAAGCCCGCAAGAGTGCCGAGGAGAAGATTTCCTCCTACGACTGAGGCCGGGGTCCAATATCATAGTGGTCAGTACACCCTATGAAAGGACTGCCGAACTGGTCATGAAGATTACGAGCCTGAATATCCAAGGCAAGCAACACCCAGTAAATGCCTACATATCGACTCCCGAACACCTCCCTAAGGGAGTTATCCACGGCATCGACGAAGGGACGACCGAAGACGAGCTGATGGCAAACCTGCGAGTCCGCACTCAGGGTGTCAAAATAATGCACGACCGCATGTTCGGCAAGACCAGGACCGCAATCATCCTGTTCGACGGCCCGATTGTTCCTCGGTATGTCTACTATTACGGAGGAGAGATCCCCTGCCGAATCTATCAGCCAACTCGCCAGTTCTGCTACACGTGTCGAAATGCGGGACATCGGGCCGATGTTTGCCCGGAACCCACAGTCAAGGCCTGCAAGAACTGCAACTTACAAAATCCAGAGGAAGGACACAAGTGTGAACCCGAGTGTGCCCTGTGCGGGGGGGTTCATGTGACCGCCGCTCCCGAGTGTCGCAACAAACTTAAGAGTGTGCCACCACGAGGCCGACCACCTACTCAACCGACAAAGAAGAATACCAAACATCAAAGCCGCCCCAAGACGGAAAACATTCCGAAGAAGCGGTGGCTGAGCTCTGACCGCGACGGCTCTTCATCGCCAGAGAGATCCCGTTCCCGCTCTAAATCTGGGTCTAGGACGAGGTCCGGCTCCAGAGGCAACAAGCAACCCGAGACCAAGCCACAACAACAAAAGAAGAAGAAAGAAGCCAACAGTAACGAGGTGAGCTGGGCAGCAGTAGCCTCCCACCATAAAGCACAACCAAACACAACACAATTCACTAAGCTTGAACGCGAGCTTGAGCTCATGCGAATAAGACTAGGCGATTTGGAAAGGGAGAATGCACAGCTAAAGCAGCAGCAATCCCAACCCCAAAGCCCACAACAACAGCCAGCCGCTCCATCTAAACGGCCTAGACCGCAGGAGGAGACACAGGAACTAACGGAAGCCCAAAAGAAGCTAATTCAGGATATGCTCATCCAAATACTGCCACGTATTACAGAGCAAGTCACGACACAACTGAGAAAACAAATGCAAGACCTAGAAACTAGGTTCGATCAGAAACTACAGGCTTACCAGATCGAAATAAGTAAGACGATCCGCAAACAAACCACAGGAAGCACAATCAGAGAACGAGCCGAGAAGCCATACAGTAGACCGGGGCTCGCGGCTATGTCCCAAGAAAGCAACCATGGCTAGACGTAAGAACGCGAACAAAGAAAACTTTGAAATATGGCAGTGGAACTGCCGGGGGTACCGCCGCAAAAAGGGACTATTAACACAACTGGTGGCCGCTCAACAAACCCCGCCGGGAATAATAGCCCTTCAAGAGGTTGGTACCCAACCCACTCTCCAAGGATACGAAGTGTACACCACAAACGACAACGATTGGAAAGTAGCTACACTCGTACAAAAGACAATCACTGCAATTCGGCACGACCCCATCGCTGAAGTAGAGATCTCCCATCTCATCGTGGAACTCATATACAAAGGCAATAGAAAGAAGAGCGCCTTCGTGCTAAATATCTATAGTCCCCCTAGCCAAAGAAAGGCAGATTTCAGTAAACTACTAAAGGAGACTGTCCACCTTGCTAAGGGTAGCCTGCTAGTAATTGTAGGCGACTTCAATGCGAAAGATCCTAGCTGGGGTTACCCTAAACAAGACATTAAGGGCAGGAACATCCTGGACCAGATCGACCAGCTAGACATGAGGCTAATAACTGACCCAGCCATACCTACACGGATGGGTAACAGTATAAATAGAGACACAACGCCGGATCTTACCATAGTCAAGAACTGTGACAGGGTGGAATGGACAAATACACTCAACAATCTAGGCAGTGATCACTTTATCGTGAGCACCGTCATCCCAACTGGGAAGATACGGCGGCAGATTGGAACGGCAAAAATAACAGATTGGCACGGGTTTCGAGAAGCACAAACTTCCACTTCCAATGAAATTACCGACTTGGATAAGTGGTACGAAGAGATCCGTAACCAGAAACAAAAATTCACCAAAGAAATCGCAAGAACTAACGAGACCCCCGAAGTAGACCTACACTTACTCCACCTGTGGGAAGCTAGAAGGAGCCTCACGAAAAGATGGAAGAAACAGAAGCATAATCGGAAACTTAAACTCAGAATTGCAGAGATTACCCGCACAGCCGAGGAGTACGCGAACCAGCTAGTGACAACAAACTGGGAAAAATTCTGTGACTCCCTGGATGGTACCCTGGGCACAGCCAAAACATGGCGAATCCTCAGGGCAATTATAGACCCACAAAAAACCAAAGGCGAATGCCAAAAGTCCCTGGAAAGGCTACTACACACCCTTCCAGGAACAAACGAAGACATCATTAAGGCTCTACACCTCAAATGTTACGGGGACTTTACCCCTATACCCCCATATGAAGAAAATTACAATGGAACCCCAAACCCAGAGCTAGACGAGCCCATCACGGTTGCAGAAGTCAGAGCGGCTATAGCAAGCTCGACACGCAACACGGCAGCCGGGGTGGATCGCATAACTAACTGCCGTCATCAGAAACATGAGCGACGCAGCCGTAGTCGCTCTCACAAAATTCGTAAATGACCACTGGTTCAAGGGAACCGTACCAGAACAGTGGAAGCATGCGAAAGTAATCATGATACCCAAGCCCGGGAAGAAACTGGCGATAGAAAACTTGAGACCAATCTCGCTTACATCCTGCTTAGGAAAGATCTTTGAGCGAGTAGTAAACGTCAGACTACAACAGTACCTGGAAGAGAGTGGGCAGGTGCCGGATACCATGTACGGTTTCCGAGCTAAGCTCTCAACCCAAGACATCCTCCTCCAACTAAAGGAAGAGGTACTCACTAACATTCCGAATGCAGGCGAACACGTTATCCTAGCCATAGATATCAAAGGGGCTTTTGACAACGTGAGCCACCAAGGAATCTTGGACTAGCAAACACCAACTGCGGGGAGCGAACGTACAATTACGTACGAAGCTTCCTAAGCCAAAGGACAGCAGAGCTAAAGCTGGGAGAGATCGAAACTGCAACCTTCCACCCCCCGAACAAGGGGACTCCTCAGGGAGCGGTAATCTCACCCACTCTTTTCAATATCGCCATGATTGGCCTGGCCAGAAAACTCCAAGACATCCAGGGTATCAGACATGCTTTTTACGCGGATGACATCACGATATGGACAACCAAGGGCTCCTTGGCCGATAAGAATGAACAGCTCCAAACAGCAGCCACTACAATAGAGCAATATGCCCGCCAAATAGGACTCCAGTGCTCACCCGACAAATCAGAAATCATAAGAATATGGAAAGGGAAAGGAAACCGAGCGGTACCCACGGACCCAAACCTACGCATAAAAGTCAAAATCGATGGAGGCAACATGCCCGATAAAACGACTGTACGGATTCTAGGGATGTGGCTCCAATCCAATCACAGATGTCAACATGCCCTCGCCCTCCTCAAAACAACGGCCCAACAAATCGCCCGAATGATAGCGCGAGTCACAAGCGGAAGAAGGGGCATGAAGGAGGGAGACACACTCCGCCTAGTAAGGAGCCTAGTAGTCAGCAGGGTAACATACAGTCTGCCCTACTACAACCTAACTAAAGCGGAGAAGGAAAAAGCAGATGTAATCATAAAAATGGCGTACAAAACTGCCCTACGCCTACCAAAGAACACTCCAAATGAGAAACTTCTGGCCCTAGGACTTCATAACACCTTTGAAGAACTAGCCGAAGCTCAACTCATCTCGCAGAAAAACCGGCTCCTCCAAACACCCACAGGCAGGAGCGTGCTTGAGAGACTTGGTTACAATGCCCAACTCCAAGCCCACAAACAAACACAAGAAATGCCGCGCACCATCAGAAGCTGCTACCAGGTAACCCCGCTTCCCAAAAACATGGACCCGAACCTCCACCCCGGCAGGAGGCAGGCAAGGGCCCGATACATCGAAAGGAAATTCGGCTTTATGAATGCAGCACGATTTACCGACGCCGCACTCTACACAGGCAAGGCTAAGAAAGCAGTAGCAGTGGTGACTGACTGCAGAGGAACAATAACCTCCAGCGGGTCGATATCCCCCAGCTCCATCACGGAAGCGGAGGAAGTCGCCATCGCACTCGCTATCCAAGAGGGAAGGAAATCAATGAAATCGCTGACAATCCTAACAGATTCGCAAACAGCATGCAGGAATTTCCAAAGAGGAAGGGTTGGTACGAACGCACACCGAATTCTCACCAAACTCAAAGCAGAATGCCAAAAAGAATTTATCCAAACGATTACATGGGTACCGGGACACGAAGGGATCACAGGGAATCTACATGCGGATAGAGCAGCCCGAGGATACGCTAACTACCGGGCCCTCAACACATCCGCTGTAGAGGACCTAACGCCCATCGATCCCGATTACTCGACTATATTAAACTACTATAGAGGGAATCGTATGCTCTACCCACCGCCCCACAGAAAACTAAAGACTGAAGAGGCCACCGATCTGCGCAGGCTACAGACAGGCACCTTCGTCAGCTTACATAAACTACACAAAATACACCCCTCAGCCTTTAGAGACATGTGCCCATAGTGCGGGTCAACACCAACCCTGTACCACATAACATGGGAGTGTACATCACACAACATCGAACCTCACATACCAAATCCAAATAGAGATCAGTGGGAGGCACTGCTGGCCAGCTCAGATCTAGAGGACCAGATTCTCCAGGTCAGAAGAGCTAACAGGCTTGCGGAAGCCAGCGGAGCCCTGAAATAGGGGCCCCGACCATAGATAAGCCTCGCATGAGGCCAGCTGAATAATTTATTTTACAATAAAGTTTATTCACTCACTCACTTATCGCTGACGCCGTCGCTGACGTTATCGCCGGTGTTGTCGGGCTTGTTGTTGGCGGCGTCGACGACGAACGCGCTCCAAAGAACCCGCAAGGCGTTCGTGCGATGCGCCGCGTTAGTTCCCGACCGTGGTTAAGGTGTTGTCGAACCACAGCCGGTCGCACACGTCGCAGCTGTGCCCGAAGCTCCGGTCCAGGAACTCGCGTTTGAAGCGCGCGTCGGCACCCCCAAAGTCCCGTTGACGTTGCCCGACGGCTTCCGCGCCAGCGCCCTCCGGGGCGACGGGCTCCACGGCGGCGGCTGCGGCCTCCAGACGGCGACGCTTGCTCGCCGCTACCTCTCGTTCCCGTACGCCGGGGTCCGCGGCCCGACGCTGACGTGTCGCAGCCGCGTGTCGTTCTCGAGTCGAAGGGTCCGCGGCCCGACGCTGACGCCTGCCCGCGGCTTCTCGTGCACGCTGCTCGGGATCCGCTTGTCGACGTTGACGCCTGGCCGCGGTTTCTGTTTCACGAAGTTCGGCGTCTGCAGCACGCCGCCTCGCCGCCTTGTCTTCTGCCGCCGTCGACGAAGACGACGGTACGACGTCTTGAACTGGTGCTTCGGCGCTGATATTGTATTGCGTCGAGGTACTTGTTGAAGGACTTGCTTCCATCGCTTATCAACTGCGACCGCCGACGAACGCAAGAGAGCGCAGGAGTTGACGAGTGGAGCCCGCGCCAACCCGCTTTAGGGCCCATTCACACTTGCGACTAGGCGAGGTCGCGCGACCAAGTTGGTCGCTAAGCGACCAGTCGCAAGTAGTCGCAAATGGTCGCTTTTCTCGAAGTGCGACCGTTTCGGGTCAGTCGCTCACTGCTCGATTTTTCAGTCGCGCGACCGCAGTCGCAGAACAGCTGAACCAATCAGATGCGAAGGAACAGGACGTCCGTATACGCAGACGCTTATTTTACGCGGCGATGACATTTCAAGCAGACGTGAACGGCATATCGTGATACATTTCGGTTTAGCGACTCGTCGGTCGCATTTGTAAGTGTGAACATCGTTCGTCTTGAGTAGTTTTCTGGTCGCCAGTCGCAATTGGTCGCGCGACCTCGCCTAGTCGCAAGTGTGAATGGGCCCTTATATTCCTAGCGCGCGCGTTAGAGGGAGAGGGGGTGGAGAGAGGGCGCGCGATCACGCCAGCACCTGCTGTTGCTACGGTGCTTGCAGCTCCGGAGCGCGACTCAACTACGACGCTTCGCGCGCTGCACATGTGCTGCAAGCGTGATGCGGGAGAGGAGGAGTGGGGGAGAGGGCGCACCTGTGCTCGAGCTGTTGCGGACGGACGGCGCACGCTACATGTGAGTTAAAGAAATGCTCTGCATTTAAAATGCTGTGTACAGGAGCATCGGGTCCGTTTGCCATTTAGAACGGGTGGCGCACAGTTTAATGCTTCACTTTCCGACTACATGTAATTTATATCGCATCTAGCTAAGCGAAACACCGTTTTATTTGTGGACTTCCCAGGGTCTGTTGTGACAACCGTCGAGCTTTTCTTCACTGTATGGAAAGCCTAGAAACCCCGAGTAAGAGCTGCTAGCGTTATTCGCAACGCACGAAAATAGCTATGAGTTAGCTACGAGGGTAAAACAGTCAATGTAAACAAACCCGAGATTCATGTAGGCCTGCGACGTACAAAATGCTTAAAACACGAGTAAGGTTGCTTAATTGTACACGCCGTTAAGCTAATTAGTATACTCCTTGGATAGCTTCCCAACGAGCACAAAGCTTACGGCTAGGAGAACAAACGAATGAACCCCCACTCGAGTGCCCGACCTGTCGCTTGTCTCGCTTCATGCAATTTGGTGCCAGTAAAAATATTACGATCCTAACTCCTTGCACTCCTTCGTACACACATTAGATGCACCATCACATCTTATATCCGAAGGACGATAAAATGTGTCGATTTGCGATATTATAAACCGCTGAAAGCTAACTACATAGCTGAGCTGCTGCCGCCCGAGAGACGCGTTGGACCAAATCTGGCAACAACACCACAGTGTTGCCTCCGCGCGCTCCGGCGGTTGCGGTACTTTCCACGCTCCAGTGACTTTAATGCCACGCAAGAGCGCAGGCTATGCAAAGGCGTCCAACTGATGGGGCTGTGCATTGGTTGCGCATTGCTTTTTCCGCTGTGTTGTTGCAAGTAAAGTATCTGAGGTTATATTGTCACGTTGTCGTTATGGTGAAGAATTAGACTATGCCAAAATGGTGAGACACGAAATGAACTCTTTATTTGGCGAACCTGTGTCCACAAAAACAAGCTACCATCGGGCAGCCCGAAAGGGATGAGCACATACGTTGATCATCGAAATCTTACATGATAAATACATCTATAGTCGTGTAGGACTTTAAAAGGCAGCGGCATTTGGCCATCAAAGGTGGATGCACACGAGCCTCCACCAATAGGCGCGCACTTCAGGTAACGTCATGAGCCGGACGGTCGGTGACTCCGCAGATGGAGAACATGCCTAACATGGCCGCCCTCGCTTCGAACTACGCCGAGTCGCGTCGGCTGCTTGCATCTCCCTTCGTCAGAGTGAATTCAAATTGTTTGTGGTTGTCTGTCTTGCCGGAAATATTATTGTAAGCTTACGATGCACAATTTGTGCCGCGGGCGTTTGTTCTGAGCCGTGAGCCGGCGAAGAAAGATTGCAGCGAACATCGGTGACGCTGCGCTGTACTTCGTCTGGAAACAGGATCCTGCGGCGACATACCGCTGCAAACAAACATCGTGCGTGTTTGTTCCATGGTATTTTGTTTTGCTCATAAGTGATGTTACGACGAGGAGAGTTTGCCAAAGTCTGGTACCTACTGTGAGCGGCGGGTGTGTTTGTGTACTGTGCGCCTGCGTTTCTCGTCGGACGTGGAGAAGTGACGGAGCAAAACCATTACGAATATAAATGAGAAAATCATGCGCGGATGAAACCAACCAACGAGTTTTCCAACAAAAAATATTTGCGAAAGCAACCTCCAACGCGAAGATTCGTTGCTGCCAGCTCAGCGCGCAAACGACCGATCGTTGGCAGCAGTGTGATAAGATAGCAGAGCGTCTAGCAGCGTCGTTAAGGTGTTGTGTAGCACCGTCGATTGATTGCTTTCCACCAATGCTAACAATCAGTGACTAACACGCGCTGCTTTAGCGAATGTCATTGGATTATTACCGGTCAGGCATATGGGAGCAGTGTTTGTTTCCTTAATGTCAGCCTCAGTGCTAATATAAAATTATGACTGATACACTGATGCTGTTACGAGGGAGCTTGGCATGAATTCGCGTCGCTGTATGGCTTGAAACTCTTTGCTCACTGCACGTGTCAGCTGTAGAATGCCTGCTGTGACACAATCGCGCATAAATTGTGCTGCCAGCGCTCGACTTTGCCTACGTCACTTTCAAAGCCGTCACTTTGCCTACGGCTTTGAATGAGCAAAGTGACTCACTAAAACGCGTTCAACTTTACTGATCATTTTTCCGGTACGTAAACATGACAAAGAAAATGCTGGCAAAGTTAATCACGTTAATAATTGTGCTTGCATTCGTGTTACTTGCCCGATTCAGATTAATAAATACAAAGTGGCTATGACAACACTTCAATTTTTAGTGCAGACTGCTAACGGAGCAATAAAGCGCCCTCCGACTCCTGCTATTTCACTATGGGGCGCGTCAAAATCGACGATGGATGCCTGCATGAGCAGATTGGGCGTCCCTAAATTAATGATGTTTTATGTTTGTTCTCTTATTTGCATTACTTGTGTGAGCCAGATAACCACAATAAACAATGCAACCACATGAATGTGCTTTGGCGTGCAAGCTGCTAACAGTGGCTGTCAGTTTCGTGTTGAGTGCTGCTATTTCGCCCGCACTGGCTATGACATGACTGTGATTTCCAGTGCAGGCTGCTAACAGAGCCATACGGCGTGCTCTTACTGATGCTATTTCACTATGGGGCGCGTCAAACTCGACGGTGGCAACCGGAATGAGCATTTTGGGCCTCACTAGCTAATGATGTTTTATGTTTGTTCTCTTATTTGCATTACTTGTGTGAGCCAGATAACCACAATAAACAATGCAACCACATGAATGTGCTTTGGCGTGCAAGCTGCTAACAGTGGCTGTCAGTTTCGTGTTGAGTGCTGCTATTTCGCCCGCACTGGCTATGACATGACTGTGATTTCCAGTGCAGGCTGCTAACAGAGCCATACGGCGTGCTCTTACTGATGCTATTTCACTATGGGGCGCGTCAAAGTCGACGGTGGCAGCCGGAATGAGCATTTTGGGCCTCACTAGCTAATGATGTTTTATATTTTTTCTCTTATTCGCATTACTTGTGTGAGCCAGATAAGCAAAATAAACAATGCAACCACATGATTGTGCGTTGGCGTGGAAGCTGCTAACAGTGGCTGTCGGTTTCGTGTTGACTTCTGCTATTTCACCAGCACTGGCTATGACACTTCTTCCAGCGCAGACTTCCAGTGCAGACTGCTAAGAGAACCATAAAGCGTGCTCTGACTTCTACTATTTCACTATGGGGCGCGTCAAACTCGACGGTGGCAGGCCGAATGAGCATTTTGTGCCCGCGAACGATAATAAGGGTTAACAATAGTGTTTCAATTCAGTTATGACAGCATTTAAATGTGTTTCTATGCCACTTTTTAAACCAAGGACGATGTGCGCAGGACATTGCTTATTAGAAATGAGCTTCTATTATTAGGAATATGCCATAAATGGAACTGCTTATTTATTTGAGAGGTCACGGAATGGATGTATGGCTGTTGCGAAACCACCGGCAAAATTTTGGTAGCCCTAATAAGGACTGCTCTTTCGTTAATAAGAAGCCGTTATGCTTCGTTGAGTGGCTCAATTCCAGACAGCTTGCAGTCGGTGTCCCTTTCTTCAGTGTCATCTTCAGCTAGCTGGATGATGATGGCTTGAATTTGCTAACTCCCAGACGTGTCAAGTCTGAACTTTGCCTCGAAGTTCATCACGTGCTGAATGCTCTTCCTCCACTCTTCCGCCATTACCTGCTTGATTTTTCCCTCAAGATGGCGTCGACTGTGGACAGCTTGAATTATCTGTTGTCCGCAGCAATGCCATTTTTGACCTTGGCCCACACAAGCTCAATGCGATTGAATTCGCAGTGGTACGGCGGGAGCCTGAGTACAACGCAACCGGCCCTTACAGCTGTGTTGTCTATGATGTAGCTCAGAAAGCGTGACTTTACAGATGCCACCAGCTCAAGCAGCTGCTTCTTTATCATCCTTTCACCGTAGGTAATGTTCTTGCTTGTGAGCCACTCCTGTATCTTTTCCTTCTTCCAGGCCATCGTCGGCAAT
Organism: Dermacentor silvarum; assembly: GCF_013339745.2. Taxonomy (NCBI): domain Eukaryota; kingdom Metazoa; phylum Arthropoda; class Arachnida; order Ixodida; family Ixodidae; genus Dermacentor; species Dermacentor silvarum. The sequence continues at coordinate 62,709,599 of NC_051162.1, forward strand.
TTCTCTTCTCGCCGGCTATGGTAAGGTGCATTGTCTAAAACAATGGCGCTACCAGCTGGCAACATCTGCAGAACGTCATTGAACCAGCCCTCAAAGCGATTGCCGTTCATTTCCTCGTGGTAGTCGCCTGTCTTTTGGCCTCGGAATACATCCAAGCAGCCGTCGACGAAGCCATCCTCGCTGCCGATGTGCGTCATGATCAGGCGCTGACCTTTCCCAGAAGGTTGTTTTAGACCTGTCGTCGGGACATTTACTCGAGCGAACAGGCGTCCGCGCTTCTTTTTTTTGCGATAAAGACTTGCTGTTAAGGCATAATTCTTGATATGTATATGTGTATTATATGTGTGCTGTGAGGCCTGTGTTGTGTATGAATTAAGCAGTGTTTTGTGGAATCTGTTATCATGTATCCAGCGGTCATGGCTGGTTGTCACACTGTAGCGGAGGCCGGCTTGTAGTAGGAGACGCGAGCGTTCCGATTGTAAACCAGTACATGTCCATATTAGATGGTATGCATCTGCTTCCATCACAGGGACGAAGCAGTATGGACACGTAGCACCCAGTGGTAAATGCCACCAGTTCCACCTTGAGATCACAGCCGGTGTAAGGGTCACCCCGGCCCGAAGCCTCCTAAGCACAACTTCCTCCACCCTACTAATGGGAAGGGGGAGGGAGCAGACACACGGGGGGATAAGAGCGCTTGTGTCCTGCCGGAGAAAACTTTTACGGGCTCGGAGCGAGTTAAGGGGTTGAGGTGGGAGGGAATAGACGGAAGGTCTGGATTAGGAGGGCAACGTGCCTGCTGGTCAGCAGCAATGTTGTGAGGGTTCGCTGCATGGCCTTGAATCCAGTGTACTTTGACGCAAGTAGCTGTTTTTCTATTCATAGTGTGTATTGTGTCGCAGATTTCCATCGCCTTGTCAACCTTCTTCAGTTCCTGAATAGCAGCTAAAGAATCAGTGAAGATATCTAGTTGTTTGATGGTAGGCAGCTTAGATGTCGCATCTTGCACAGCGTCGTGGATGGCTTGAAGTTCCATTACTAGAGCGCTGGCTTCCGTAGATAAATAGCGCTGGTGGCCGCTGACCTAATTAGCCGCAGTACTAAGGAATGATGTCCTCCCGCCGTCTGGGAGAATAGCAGCATCCGTATAGACTTTGCAAGTGTTAGTGCATGACGCATCGGTGATATTGTGGTCGTCAATAATACCTGTTGTATCGCTGCGTCGTAACTTCGTTGGCTTATTAGTTGTGATGCTGGTGAATTCCTAGGGAGGCATTGGATAGGGCTGATTGTCAATCCGACAGCCGCGTTGAAAATGAGCATGCAACGCAGCAACAGCCGGAACAAGTTGCTTTTTTATTTCACGTGCTTTTTCACGTTGCAAAATTAGCTCTGCAATTGTGTTGAGCTGGGCATGTTCCTTTAAGGTTGGTATCGGAGTGATGCGTGGTAGTGCTGTGATTGTGCGCATAGCATCGCGATTAATCGTCTCTAACTGTGCCTACTGTGCCAAAGTTAGCCGTTGAAATTGTGCCTGATATAAAATTCGCGGCTGCAAGACTGCACGTACCAGCCGTCGAGCTACGTCAGTACGAGCTCCAGCTGCTTTTGCTGCAATGCGACGAATAAGGTGAAGTGTTTTTGTCGAAGTCTGTCCGATTTTACGGAGCCAGTGTGCACCACTGCCGGAGTGGTGAATATTGAGACCCAGTATGCGGACCTCAGAAGCCTCAGGGATTGTCACTGTGCCGAGTTTAAATGTAAAGGGGTGCTGCGTGATTCTTGTGCGTCCTTTCTTGTTGGACACCACAACATAGCTTGATTTTTGGGCGGAAATGTCCAACCTTGGTTTCCGAGCGTAGTTGTGCAGAACATCAAGGGCTTCTTGAAGCTGTTGAGTTTGTCGATATATATCTTCATGCACGGACCACAAAGTGACGTCATCCGCATAGATTAAAAACTTCACGTCTGGAATCTGCTGTACTTGTCAGGCTAGAGGCATTACATCAACGTTCAAGAGAAGAGGAGCTAAAACCGAACCTTGTGGGACTCCTCTGTTCGATGTGAAATATCCTTCTTGCCTTCCATCTACTCTAATCGCAAATGTGCGATTCCGAAGAAATGAGTAGATAAATCTTATGACCCGCGGTAGAAGTCCCAGGTCGATGAGGTTGGCAATAACGATTTCATGGTCTATATTGTCATAAGCTTTCGTTATGTCTGTTGCTACTACCGTGCGCACAGCGTGACTCTGTGGTGAAATCTGTAAAACATCGTCTGATAAGACAGAAAGACCGTCTTCATTTCCCAAGTAAGAACGGAAGCCAATTTGAACAGGATGATATTTATCATGGCGTTCAAGTCACCAGGAAACACGTGTAGCCAGCATCTTTTCAGCGAGCTTGCAGACAGTTGAGGTTAGTGAAATTGGGCGTAAAGACTGCAGGTTATTTGGAGACTTTCCTGGTTTAGAAATCGGGACAACTATTTAATGCTTCCAGTCAGTTGGAACGTTTCCAGTCTCCCATACTTTATTAATAGCCTGAAGAAGTGCGTCGAGAGCTGCTCCTTCCATGTTCTTGAAAACCTCTTAAGGAATGCCATCGGGTCCAGGTGTTGTTCGTTTCTTCGAAGTTTCAATCGCCGCTATTAGTTCGGTCATGCTAAAAGGGCTGGATATTTCGGATTCATCAGACTCATCGATTTCGGGGCAGTTTAAAGGTGACGCGTGATCGTACTTCGGGAAGAACGCTCTAGCAGCGTGTTCTGCAAATTTATGTGGCGAACTTTGCATGGCTAACCTAACGCTTGCTGCAGGGTGAGGTTGCTTATGACCGCGTTCCATTGACCGAAACGTACGCAAAAGTGCTCTGTTTCCAATGCCCGATCCAAGATTCTCGCACCACTCATACCATCGTCGTCGAGAAAGTTGCTTTTCGTGCCGACGCGCCTTGGCCATTATGTGGTTAGCACGTGCACGGCTACCTGGTACTTCGGGATTCCTCGACGCATACAATTCTGCCTGACGTCGCTTTGCCCAAAGTTGCAAAATAGCGAGGTCCGGTTGAGGATGTTCCTCGTCAACTGTGGTTACAGTGGTGTTACTCCGGAGCAGTTCTTGCAAAGCGGGAAGAATTTCCGAGGGCTCTGAGGGTACTTTATCAATCGATGCTTCCCGAAACTTATCCCAATGCGTGACTGTTCCTCCTCGTCGAATTTTTTATGCACGTTCTACGCAAACCAATCATTATTGGCATATGATCACTGCCCTAGGTATCTGGTTCCACCCGCCACTGCGGCATTCCAGGGCCCAACCACCACGTGAGGTCTGGAGCGTGTGTTTTAGATACTGCGGGTACAGCACAGGTAGCCACAGCTGTGAAGGTTAAACAGTGTAAAAGTGGCATCGCTCATGACGTTTTTAACTTGACATCCTCTTCGGGAGTTGTACTTGTACCCCCATTCTGTATGTGGAGCATTAAAGCCTCTACCCACGAGAATAGGAATTCCCGGGTACGTAGACCGTAGGGGTATATCAAACGTGTGCGCTGTGGTCTGGCGTAGAATGAGACTAGAATGACAGGAGTCTTCATTGGTCGTGCCAGGACCCCGACAACTTCTTCATTAACACTACACCATGGCTCCAGATCAATCACTGTGTGAGCAATATGCGATGATACATACACTGCAGCATTTCCGAGAGCTGAAGCCATTGTAGTAGCACGTCTATCTTTAATAGATGGGTTATGATACCCATTAAAATTGGACAGGGAGCACAGCTTATTATGCTCTTGAATAAGCAGTGCCCATACATGTTGCTTATTATATTGAAGCTTGGTTTTATTTTTTCTCCGAACTTGGAGCTTAGGCCCCGACAATTCCACTGTAGAATTCCATCCTTGGACAGCTGCTGCAGAGAATTAGCCATGATGAAGGCAATTCTGAATGAGCAACGTTAGTTGAGCAAATTGATCTAAAACTGCTGTCCAAACAGCTTGGTTGACCTGTTCTGCCGGACGGGATCCAGGCGTAACAGTGGCATTCGCACTGCTTGATGCGTTACGTGTTGGTCCTGTTCTCTGACGCCGCAGAATTACCAATTCTTTATGTTTACGTAGTCGCTCAATCTCTCTGGCCAGTGTGTCTATCCGAGCGTCAATGTCATCATGGTCATTATCCGACTGATACAGAGGTTCCGGTAATTTCTGTTTCTTTGTCTGCGACTGTTTGCCACGTTTAAGAGCAGAAGAATACTGTTGTGTTTCTGGGGCTTCTGCTTCTTCTGCCATGAGCATCACTGGCTCTTCTGCAAGAACCTCATAACGATTGTGAGTTGTTAGTATACTCGTTTTTGGTATAGCCTTTCGTATCCGTGCTGTGGCCTTCTGTTTAGTCAGACAACTTGTGCTTGTCATATCGCGCTCATCAGATTTACATAAGCCACATCGATATCGTGGTTGGCCTTCTGGTGTGAGCTTTTCGGGTCAATAGTACGCTGTGGGCAAAAAGCCTGCATGTGTCCACGTTGAAAGCAGTGGTAGCAGAATATCGCCCGAGGGAGGTAGGGTTTAGGTCGCAATATACAACCATAGTAGTAAAACCGTTGTGGAATACATTGGGGGCCCTGTACCGTCACTAAGCAAGTACGGCTTTTGCCCATGAATCTAGCTGCGAGAACCCTGTGTGTCGTGGACGCCAATTCACGACATATCTCAGGGGTGTCTTCTGGGTCGATGGCATAGACAACACACCTCTGTATATTAGGGCCCGACGCAAAGTAGCACTGCACAGGTAAGTGCTGATCTTCTGACAGTGGGATAGATGTTAAGTGCACATTTTCTGCACATCACTGAGAGATGCCAAGTGCACAGTGATCGAGTTGATAGATTTATATGCTGCGAACCCTTTGTATCCAGTGGTTTCAAGAAATTGGTCGATGACCCTTTGGACGTATTTTGGGGCTACTGAAGTTATGTCGTAGCATGAAAGGGGACGTATATGAACTCGATAGGATTCAGAAGGGGTGGGCGTAGGGTAAGACTTAGAGGGAGCGGACGTAGGGGAGGGCGTGGAGGAATTGTCTGGGGTGGCCCTTACCTTTTTTGCCGGTTGCTCGGATGCGATGGCGTCTTGTTGAAGCACGTTGACTGGGGGACCTCGCTTGGCGGCATTCGTCGAACCGCCAAAGTGCTGCACGTCCACAGGGTCACCAGTGTTCGTCGGCACGATTGGGGATAGGTTGACATTCACATCACGAAGTGGACTGTCCTTCGGTGTTGCATCTTGTGTCTTCGAGCTATCGGTTGCACACTGCTGCTGCATAGTTGGCACGGATGTTGTCACGGGCAACAGTCCAGTGGAAGGTACAGATAAGGAGCTCACATCAGGCACAAAGACTTCTTCGTCGAGCGAGCGCGGCGGCGCGGCCGCACTAGGCCTAAGCGCAAGTCATGCGTGTTTTGAGCCTATTAGACCAGCATGATCAGTAGGACAAGGCAAAGGAGAGTCCTCACAAGAGTCCGCAGATCCCCATAGGCTTCCGAGAAGCTTCGTATCCGGATAAGGGCGAGATTTTCGTTTCTGTCGAGCAATTTCCAAGGAACCCAAGGAAACCACGTTTGCGTTGAAACCTCCTCGTGTTCTTCTCCGTCCGCGCTTCTGCACCACGGTGTCTGTCCACACGATCGACCGAGTGTGTCCCGCAGTCACGCATGTCTCGTACAGGTAGAAGATCTTCCGGCCTTCCGCCCGGTAGCGCTCCACGTCACGGAGGTAGCGTTTCCGTCAATCGGTGATGCCATCCCGGTCGATAAGCAACGAGTTGCGGCTTCTCTTTTCGTGCTTGAAGCCGACCTCGGCAAGCAGCCGACGCACAGTACACCGCCTTAGTGATGGGAGTTCCATACGCTCCAAGAACTCGGTAGTTATCTTCTCGACCGTAGGTATCTCGTTTGCGGCGAAAGAAATCGTGCGCACATGACCTCAGCGCGCAGAACGTGAAGCTGTCAAACTTCGCGCTGCGTCTTCCCCTCATTGCGTGGGCGCTTTCGCGAGGGCGTCGTCAGTTTGCCACCCGAAAAATGCGAAGCTTTAACTTCCTCCCTCACCCTGAATGCAGTCCTTTCGCTAACACCTAGCATGCCGGCGACAAACTTGCTCGGGTCCTCTACGCTGCCTTAACGCTAAAACGCTAAAACGTGTAGAAGTGGAAGATCATGTTACGTGAATCACTGTTCAGGATGTGGCCGCTCTTGTTCTTGCCGATGCTCCTTGGTGCTGTGGTCATCGCTGCGCTTCATGGCGGAAAACTGGAACGGAATGCAGTGCACGAACGTGCGCGAACTCACGAGATTGCAGGTTCGCAACCGCAAAAAAAAATAAAATATACATAAAAATAATCCTAACACATCTAAAAAAATGAGGTTGTGTAAACACACAAAAAGTATATATAAATCTTATGCTATTAAGCCAGCGACTGCTTTATAAAACACGCCCAGTGCCATCGATTTTGCTCCGTAGCAGACGATGCACAGCGTTGTAGAAGGCACGGAGTTATTTTTCTCTCGCGATCCCGCATGTGCTGTAGCATTTCCATCATGATAGTATTTACCAAACCACTCGTCAAGACACACAAATCTTATCTATACCGACAAATACGCGTTTTAGAAGCAGTCACAATTATTTGAGCGGGAAGATTTCTTTAGTCGCTTATGCAATTGGCTGCTGCGCTTCGGTCATCTGGGCAGGTGTCTCCTGTCTTCAAAAGTTGTGCCCCACTATAGAATTTATTCATACCTCATAGAAAGTTGCAGCGTAATCGCTGGTGCGGGCGTGCCTTCCAGAAAGTGCGACAGTGTTCTCGTCGCACATAGAATCTGATCCCGTAGGATCAGAACATAGACGACCGAAAGGGTAAACGATAACATTCGAGAAAATTTCGAATGAAATTTCGAATGAAGCTTTGATGGAGGGAATATTGGTAATTTGTTCCAGATTCCCGAGCAGCACCTCACTTGCTTGCCTTAGCCTAGATTTTCAGAACCACTCTGACTCCATCAGCCTTCTCTCTCAAAAATCGTAATACCTGCAGCAAGAACGCCATCTCCCTTGTGGTGTATGCAGAAGCTTCAAGTTAGCCACCCAAGACTAGGGATAAAAATAAGGCCCTGATGTCATCAACAGCTCTAGAGCAGCCATCTCTATTCTTTTCTACGGAAGTGTATGCGCACCGCGTTTATATTGGACTAGACGGTTCGATCGCGTCTATAAATTCTGCGGCAGCTATCCTCGTTCCGTCCTGTCGGACAACAGCCAAATTTCACTTGCCGCATATGGCCATGCTGCTCTTAGAGCCACTGTTGAAATTCTTGGAGTAACTGCGGTATAAATGAACACGGTTCTTCACTTTTCAAGCAGTCCTTCAAAGCCTATAGGCAGCACAGCGTCGTGGGAATTATGACAACTCCCTTTCATACATAATAGTATGCTACATGCGCGCCGCTGCTAATGCACATTATATTTTTTCAGTGGCTGCCTGACCATACCGGATGTTTCGGTAACCAACTTGTTAAAGAAGCTGCCCGATCAGCACGAAAGCAACAAAAGAGTACGCTCCTATCATTACCAAAACGGATGCAGCCAGGCAAATTAAACAAGTTCATGCGAGATCACCGTGCCTCATTCAAAGATTGCTTTGTTTTCGAACTATATATTCATCAAGTCTGATCCATTTACTGATGCTGCGATTACTACATACTAAACAGAAATATTCCCAGATGAGAGTAAATGCCTCATCGCCTAGCGCGTTCCCGAATGGGAGTTTAATATACTCCATTCATATAGAGTTTTAGTAAACTCCATCTCTCACAAAATTTTTTAAGGTGTTCCAATAGAAGTACATATTACTTCATTTCTCTCGGGAGTTGTTGAGGTGCTCCAGTTGGAGTGAATAATACCTCATTTCTTGAAGGTGTCTTTAGGTGCTTAAATTGAAGTGTATATTGCTCCCGTACTTACGAGGGTTTTAGGTGTTTCCTATGAAGGAAATATTACTTCATTCTGGAAAGGGTTTCCGGGGTGTTACGAATGAAGTAAATACTAATCGATCTCTGAAGAGAGTCTCTCGAGATTCTCCTACATTATTTATACCTTTTTTTCTGCAATCAACTGAAGCCGCAGCTTTCGTGCCGTGGCTTTACGACACGTATTAATGACTGATGAACTACTGCAGGGGCTATGTTCTGTGCCAGAAACAACCTTTACCGTATTTATTTTGTTTCCACCTTTCTAGTTAGATGTTGAAATTACTTATGATACTTCGCTGGACATTTTTATAGAAATGAAGTATAATAAGAGCATTTCTCTACCAGTCCCGTACACTTCGTGCGTCATCGTTTGAATTTCAAATCTTAAAGGTCCGTACGCCACGTGGTGTAAAGGTTGTGAACTGAAGGCGATGTCCGGAATTTCTGGGGTTGCATAATTCTGTTACGAGGAAACTCAAACACAAACCCCTTTTCCAGCATTTCTAGCATACTATCATCGGCACGCTTGGGTTGTTTACTTGCGAAAGTGCTATCCAGATGGCGCTCGCATCCTCGGCAGGTCAAATTGGGACTTAGCCTGCATAATCCCTTTTGGACACGCGTGCGGATAGGGGCAATAGCAAACTTTTATTAAAATAATGAGGAAAGGAGCTAGGGCCCTCACATTTTAATTTAAGACGACTTATATTACCCCTGGAAAACGTCTTCCCAGCAATCATTTCTGTGTAAAAATGAAGCCAACTTTAAGGGGATTAGTGTAAGCTTGGTCTTTGTAGGCTGGTTTTCCACGTTCGGTGTTGCAGTGAAACCCACTGAAAGAAAAATGCCATGCGAACCTGGCCCCATAACACTATAGCGTTCCACAGACAAAGGCGAAGCTTAAGCGTCCTGCATTTTTTTTTGTGTACATGGCAGTTTTGAATGGCAGAAACCGAGAATTAGACCTTTAGGACAATTGTCCTCAACTTTTCAACATGCACACGTACCATAAAGTTTGTAACAAAGAGGTTAATTATTGTAATTCGTTTGTTAGTTAATAACTTGCTCAGATGTTTTTGCTTGTGACGTCCGCTTGGGCAAACGCCATTTGTCAATGATGTCAGAGCATTTTTGTAGCCAATGACTTGGGATCAACAATTGAATAAACGTATGATAGTGATTCTAAACGACATATTTAAAAATAACTCATTTTCGCCTTCACAGGGCCACCCTGCGCACTGTCACGGGGCTCTCCGAACACAGTAAGATACCTGCACTTGAACGCGCTGCAGGCTTGCCTCCACTGCAAGACGTCATCCGCGAAGCCTACGCCCGACACCATATCCGCATGGAAAATACGCCGCAAGATCGTCGCCTTCTGGCCTGGGATGGCCAGCAACATGATGACGCAGCTCCTCTTAATGTCTTTACCATCTTGGGAAACTCCGATTGCTTCTCGATGCATTCGCCGTCCTATATCTCGTAACAACGTTCCTGCTCGCCAACTTCTTGCCACACGTCAACTCAAGGAAGCGAGCTTGGACACAATCGACATCTATACTGATGCTGCTATCTCAAATGACCGGGCCTACATGGCATGTGTTTGCACGCAGACGACCGCTTACTCAGGGGCCTATAGCTGCCATCTCCCGTGCGGTACCCCAGCGCATGCTGAACTCCTGGCTATCTGGGGAGGCACTGCAAGCCTCCCTTATACCATCCGGAAACGTGCCCGCGTTTACACGGGTTCGCACACAGCCTACTGTGAAATATGTCACTCCGCATCGGAAGATCTTCTGCTATTCAAGCTATCCTTCGTAGGCACGAGAATGCAAATGGTCCGATAGAAGTCATCTGGACGCCGGGGCATAGGGCTTGCCCGCGGCCAATACTGCGGCACACGCCGCTGCTTCTTCTGCAGGTGGGTCGACCAAAGTTTCTCAGCCCCCACCCCACAGGGTGAACCCGTATGACCTCCTAAGCCAAATGGCTCCCTCGGAAACCATCATGCACTATGTACGGACGTCCCTGGGTACTGCAAGCAAACAACGCCTCAAGCAGGTCACCCCGCCTGGCCTCTTCTCGTACAAGTCTTCACTTTCACGCGCTCGGGAGGTTTCTGTAAATAAGGTATTTGCAAACTGGGCCTACAAACCATACTCTGTGGCAAAATGGCGACATCCCGACATTACGACTGTGACGTGCACACACTGCCGGCGGCGATGCCGTGCAGACCTTCACCCTTTACTGTGGCAACGTTCCGCGTTCGACACAGGCAGAATGGCCATACAGCCTTTAGAGTTTACTAGCTACCGTGAAGCACTGCTCACGGATCCTAATACGCAGTTATTATTTGCAACATATGCTAGCCAGAGCGGCCTGATCAGGGTGGTTTGGGGCACCGACACACCACAGCACTGGTCACGCACCGCCTCAGTACGGGTGCATACTCCTAAATGAGAATGCCTATTTCTTGAGACAGTAAATTTTTAAAGAGTGACAACATTAATCTCCCATTTACCCCACAGAGGACATATGCCTCCCCATTTCTAAGTAAAGGACTTTCATTGATTCAACTCATTTTCTTTTTCTGGCTAAATAAACACACAGTTATCTATAGAACACTTTTCAGCAAGAGTGTTGTTCCCGCACTGTCTCTATTAAAGTTTGTAAAAACTATTGTAAATCTACCCAGTATCTATTAAAACGATAGAGAAAGTACCGCTTTCATGTGTAACATAATGTGCTTGAATTGTGTAGGAAAATCTTTTTGTAACGTTAATATTTGGTTCAAACAAGTAACAAACGAACAGCTGTAAACAAAAGGTCCCACATGGAAGTCGCACTACGTTTTCAACATGTGTTGACAATCACAAAGGTTTTTCGCGTAAAATGAACAGCAAAACGAATGTATCTTTGTTTTATTCATAAACTGTTTATTTCTCATTTATAATAATAGCTTCAATACGTGAATCTTCGCAGTACAATAGCAGGGAAAGGAAAGTTTGCCAGGAATCGATACACGAAAGTCCACGTGCGCGAAGGTCGCCTGTCCGTGACAGGGTTCTGCACTGCAAGTAAAGTTCTCCACTGCAAGCAAAAAGTCAGAAATTTTGGCATTCTCCCACTGTTTTTCTTGCCATGAATTATTGCTACAACAGCACGAATCGGCAAAAGACAAACAAAGACGCTTATTGCAACCTTCCGACTCCCATGCTTGCTGTATCTGATGCTTTCAGTTATTACACCAACCTCAAAGGACGGACGCTTAATATGTTCTAACTCGTTAGAATAAAATGTGATCTGTACATATTAAACTTGTATCTCCATTCCCCGTCGACTCGATGTGAAGGCAAACCGTTGCCGTACTGTTGCTGCCAAAGAAGCTAAAATATCAAAGATGACGTTAATCATGAGCAAAATTACACATAAACAACAATCCAGAGCAGACAAATAATGTAGTTGCGGAATTTTAGCTCTCGTAAAAGTACTTTTTTGCGTATGAAAACCCATATATTCGCACTTCCCTAATTTATGAAACTCTTTGCACACATATGAAACTGCATTGCACACATTTTTCACATGGCTCACCGTGCTACGAACTAGCAAAACTAGAATTGTGAGACAACATTCAATAATGCTTTATTTTATACCACGGAATACCTATCAGAGGTAGACATTTTTTCTTACTGCAGTAATACGCTGCCACAAATTTCGAGACATCGTTAGTGTTCGTCCATTGCAAACTCTATTTCTCTCTAATGTGAATGTCAAAAACTGTTTCATTATGATGAGCTAAATTTAGCCTACGAGTGTTGGCGTGAGGCCCAAAATTGTTAGATACAAAAAACTTAGACGTTATATGAAGGTTTAGTGGCCACGAAAAAAATGTCGTCTTTAGGAAGACCAATAATGTGCATCTTTTTTTCCCACCAAAAATGTTTTTCTGAACTTGGCGCCATACCCTAAAGTTGCAATCAAATAGCTGCGTGGTGTTTGTACTGATTTTCATACATTACATACTTCCCCCGAGATGAGCTATAATTTTTCCAAAACGCTCATTTAGAGGGCATGCAAACTTAATTGTTGCGTATTTGTAATGCAGCTCTTTTATATTTTAATTTATGTAGTGGCCGCTCATTATTATTAACATAACCACAATCATGCGCGTCTACTTAATGAAGATATATCGTTTCAGTATGAAAATAATCAAGAAACTTCAGCACACATTTTCTGCTCCTTA
>NC_051162.1:63084597-63154219 GCF_013339745.2 Dermacentor silvarum
GTATATATATTTTTTACTGATGCTTGATTCATTATTTAAAGTAAAATTGTCAGTTTTGCCTAATTCACATGTATAACTTTTTGTATGTACACGGTGTTTAACCACGCATTCCACTTCGGAGCTGTAGTTTGCCTCTACTCTTGGAGCCGTGGATACGGCTCGAGAAGCCTTCTTGACTGGGCCTGGCTCGAAAGCTGAATGTAGGTTTGATGCTAAAATATATATTTTATATTATTGACTTTCAAATAACCGCAGTTGCAATAAAAACGACACACTTCGGTCGCATCAGATATAACACAATCTACTACTGCACACCAACTATATCGCATTATTTCGAGTATTGCAGCTATTTGCATTTGTTAATGTCGCTTAGGACAGTCACAGCATATTGCAATAATGCTCGAAATGAAATCACATTTCGAAATTTGCCGCTCCAACACGGCTTTGTTCGTCCAGTACACACAGTCTCTCCCCACGAAAAAGAAATGCATAGTGATTACGCATATATTGTGAAATAATTTTCCAGTTCAAAGCAGTGGTAAATTGTATTTTAATTGCGAAGCATTTCATGGCGAACATTTGCCAATTTGACAGTATCTATCTATCTAGCCGCCTACGTCTTGGTGCTTATCCTACTATGCCAAAATTGGCATAGTATGATAAGAGTGTATGACGAACATAAGAACTGAGAAATAAGAAATGACAAGTCATGACATGAATGGCATGACATGCGCATCGTACAGGTCATGAAACAGCCGCCTAAAATGACAGTGACCCAGCGAAAATTGATCAACACTCAAAAACGACTGAAATGTGTTCAGACGCGGACACTAAGTGAAGGAAACACTAAAAGATGGTGGTAGAAGTCATAGTCATGAGCATGATTCGGCAGAAATGACAATGACACAACGAAAAAAAATAACACTCAAAACTGATGGAATGGGTTCGGATGTACTTAGTGAACGAAAAGGCTAAAGTTTGATGGTCGAAGTCAGAGTCATAAGCATGACTAAGGCTTTCGCCGGTCTCTTAGGCATAACTAAATAAACTTCTGAGGACTAATAAGATGCTTGTCATGTAGGACATGAAACAGCCGCCTACGTCTTGGTACTCTCATGGTCGTTTCGTTAACTTGGTAGGCTCCCCGCACACTGCTTCGCTAACACGGATTCCCACAGGGCGTGGGATCTGCCGGTTCTTTTAGTAGACATTAAAAAGTAAATTTTTAATAGAGGCCATTTAAACATTTATTTCTAATAGCTGCACTGCGATCAGTACGAAAATTTAATGAACTAAATAGAAACGAAGACAATACTGGATTGCAGGAATGCGAAATAAAATGTTTTTTTTAGGGGCGAAGCTCCTTAGGGTGTGGGTCTGTTCCTCCCCTGTAGTATGTAGTAGTAGTAGGTAGCCACGTCTACTTTTAAGAAAAAAAACATTCCGAAAGTTGTGTCCGTAGCGCGGAATCGAACAAGGGACCCCTCGCTTCCGAACGCGCGGCGCTAACCACTACGCGACGAAGCGCACATGGACACACGCACCACGATGACAATGAATACCCAACATTAACGAAAGACTGCGCGTTTCTAACGCGCCTGTGCTAGCGCGTTACGGCCCGTGTAAGAAGCTGGTGTAAGACGCTGTGGCCTCTCGACCTTACCCCCGTATTTATGAACGCTGATGGCGTCGGCAAACGCGGTCCACGTTCCGGCATGTGTAAACGGCTGCGTAAGACGCTGTGGCCTCTCCCCCTTACTAGAGAGTGCTGCACGTTTCTAACGCATTTGTGCTAGCGTCCCCTTAAGCGAGAGATGGTGCAATTATAATGAAGGGCGCTGTTATAAAATAGGAATGACGTCACATATGGCGCGTGTCATTGGTGGAAGTCAATCGTTCGATTTCGTGCGACGAGACTGGGCGAATTACACGGAAGATTCACGGTTTACCGATGATTCCCTCCGGAGCTTCGCCCACTCATCATCATTCACCCCGTGGATATGCGGTGATTTTTTTTTGTTCGTAATACAGATTAAGGCATTGCTGTCTGGCGCAATATTACCTGCGTTAAGTTATGCACCCTTTAGGGAAGCTTTTTTTTTTTTACTGTGAACATGTTTGACGCAATTTCATAATGAAAAAGAGAGAAAGGGAATTAGTGAAATGGTAGAGTGTGCCGTTGGCCAACCATTTTAACAGCGCTTTAGAGACAAGACACGCTATTCTGCAGCCGCAATAATTCGTGTTGCCCAGGCGGAGTTGCTGAAAAGAAGACCTTTCTATTGGCAATCTGGAGTTCCAGAGCTCAAAGATTTAATGCTTGCAGGACATTAATTCTCTCTTTGTAAATACTTGAACCCAAAAGAACAAGCAACGTTCGAATTCGAACAATAGTGAAGAGAGCCCAGACGTTGGCCGTCAAAACTCATCTCATGGTTCAGTCCTTATAGATGTCTGATCTTGCATGACAAGTTAATTCAGTTAGTTGCGTACGTTAGAGAATGTGCAACATGACTCGCGATGTATGCGAAATATTGCAGCAAGGAGGACGAGCGCAGAAATACGTATTTGCAGTAGCCTATGTACTAAAGACAATATGGCGAAATCCAAGTACGAGCTGAGGCGCGCCTTCAGTGTCTTCCTCTCGCTGCGTCCTCGTGCGCTAGATTGGATAACTACCCGTGACAGTATCACCAAACACGCTTCTTTCGCTATAGAACGGCTGGAAACGTTTAAGAAATGTAGGATGTCGTAGGCGTATCCTACGCCGAGCGACAGCTCTATTGAAGAAACAACTTTGTGAAAAGTAACGGTGGTTAAAATCACGTGCCCATATTTTGGCTGGAGTTTTACCCATATTTTCATTTTGTGTGCCACGTTCTTCTGAATATATTTTACTGTCTATAGGTGTTGAGAGCTCTCCCCACTTGTTGATAAGCTCTATCAATAAGCGTTTGAATTTCAGTTAAGGCTTCATTTCCATGTCATGATTAGGTCGTATTCTTCGTGTGCTTAAGGAATTTCTTACAGTCAGTTTGTAGCGTTTTCCTGTTTTCAGAATGATTTACGACAATATTTCTCAATACATTCACGCATGACTCGTGTACTCCTTGATTACGATATGCCTTCATGACCGCTGGTATTTATACTGAATAAAATGAAGCAATTGACACACGTTGGTAAAAAGCGAAGTCGAAAGCCTGACAGCTTTGGAAGACTACGACGACGAACGCGCCAGCGCTGGCACGAGCACGTCTCTGTGGTTACTTGATTAGTACTCCGAGCCAAGAGAGTGCCCAGCGCTACGTCAATGTTGAAGCTATCACGGTGGCCGGTCAGGACCACGAAGTCAGTGCATACGTGGCGGCCCCGCATGCCACCTGCA
Source organism: Dermacentor silvarum (assembly GCF_013339745.2). Lineage (NCBI taxonomy): Eukaryota > Metazoa > Arthropoda > Arachnida > Ixodida > Ixodidae > Dermacentor > Dermacentor silvarum. The sequence goes on from NC_051162.1 coordinate 63,087,983, forward strand.
AAGGAGTCATCCGTGGTTTCGTGCTCAGCGATGGCCCAGAAATCATCGATCGCAAGATCGTTAATACATGACATCCACTGGCTCTCGGAGCGAAACGAATCAAGAATACCGGCACCCTCATAGCAATATTCGACGGGTACAAGGTTGCCAACTACGTTTCATACGGCAGCATCCTCATCAACTGCACTCTATACAGGAAACAAGTAGACGTCTGTTATGCCTGCGGCCGACTAGGACATCGCTCCGACGTCTGCCCAACGCCCGATGCTTTGTTCTGCAGGGGCTGCAGAGAGCCCATCAAGCAGGAAAAAGATCACGCTTATGAACCGAAATGTAGCTTATGCGGCTGCAAACGCATCACTCCGGCCCGGGAATGCAAGGAAACATATCAAACACCCTATGTCGTTAGACGCAGGCGAGACCTGAGGGTCCGCGCCCCTCAGGAGGGTTCCCCATTTATCGATCTGGACGCCTTCCCCGAGCTCAACGGTGGTCATCAACGGTACCAGTCTCGACCACCGGCTCCCAGACAGCGATCAAGATCACGAGGGATAACAAAAACCAGAGGCGGCGGCAGGAGTTGCTCCACCTCCAAGCCAAGCCCAGGGTCCCGTTTGAGATCCTGCTCCAGTTACTTCGTACGCTGCAGATCCAGGGCCGGCACCGGACCACGTTGCAGCCATGGATACGCCCCGGCGCTCAAGATACCTGCGGCAGGCCACGCCAGTGAGGTCCAGGCCAGGAGACAGTCAACCCTAACCTGGACCGACAGTGTTCGTCAGAACAACGGCGACCATCTAATGCAATTCAACCCGCCACCAGAGCATGCTACGGACGCAGAAGCATCGGGACTGAGAAGGGAAAGCGCAGAGCTTAAGGAAACGGTTAGCAGAATGGCCAATGCAATGGAAGAAATAAAAAAATGCTAATTACGATGCATAGCAACACCGGACATGAAACAACCGACATGCCGGTGCTGGTGCCGGCTCCTGCTGGGGAAGGGACCGTGACAACCTAACGTAGGGCGATAGTGCGTAAGGTAGATCGTACAGAAACTCAGGTAGATGAGAAAAACAAGCGCTCGATGGCAGTCACAGAGAAAATCACGAGGGTGGCAAACAGTGTAGCTAGCTTCACTGTAACCGATGGGCAGAACAGACTACGTTAAATGACCCGGCAAGGGGCTAGGAGCAACGAACGATCGCATTGTAGCACTAGAAAATCGCGCCAAGCAGCATAAATCTGGATCTCAAGGAGCGTCGGCAAGCAACGTGAAAATGACACGCCCGGGTCGTCGATAGACCAGCGGTCCCCCAGGAAGAGGGACAGAATCTTCGAGCCTTACTGACCTCCCAGAGGGGAGATGAAAGTAGAAATGATAATGGATAATGATAAAGGAAATCTCCGTATTTGGCAATGAAACTGTAGGGGGTGCACCGGTAAAAGAGCACTCCTGCAGCAGTACTTTCGAACACTGACGGATAAACCTCAAATTATAGCACGGCAAGAGACCCTAGCCTCTACAGCATCCCTCACTGGTTACAGGGAATTCCCCGGGCAGCCAGGCGGACGAGGGATCTGCACACTTATAGATAAAAAGGTAACATACCTCTCCTACGACCTGAAGCTGGCGAGCTGCAAGGTCGAACACGTGATGGTGGAGATCCTGCTTAACCCACCGCGGCACAACCAACGCAGAAACAGTGTTTTTGTGCTGAACGCTTACAGTAATCCCAAGCACTGGCGCCAGCAGTTCAAAACGCTACTGGAGAAGGCACTGGAACTAGCAGGCCCCCGCCCCTTCGTCATAGTCGGAGACTTCAGTGCCCCGCATGGCTTATGGGGATACCTGTACGAGTAAAGCAAGGGTCGGGACCTCTGGCAAGACGCCAATGAACCAAACGTAACCCTAATCACAGATAAAGCTTTCCCTACGCGGATGGCAAATTGGGTGACCAGAAACCCGACGCAAGACCTCACTTTCATCAAGAATGTCAAAAAGACTGCATGAACCAGCACCGCCATGGATTTGGCAGCGACCACTACGTATTGGAGACCTCAATAATGGTGGATCGCAGCAGGATCTGTGAGTTCACGGTGATTGACTGGGGTCTCTTTCGCAACATCCGCAGTACAAGGGCCGATGCTCCAGAAAACGTAGAGAAATGGTGTGAGGGCATCCGCAAAGATACCACCGCTGCCACCAAAAAGGTAAAATCGGACCTCAACGCGGAGAAGATGGACAGCAGACTTGCCCACCCACTGGAAGCCAAGGAAGCCCTATTAAGAAGACGGAAAGAGCAGAAGCACAATTGTAGGCTGCGGAAGAAGATATCAACGTTGAACAAGGAAATAGAGGAACATTGTAACACATTGAGCAAAAAGCGTGGGACGAGCTATGTGAGTCCGTCGACAGGCAAATCAGAAACGGCAAATTCTATAACCGTCTGAACACCTCTTGGATGATCACAGTACTGAGGCCAACCAGAGACAAATCCTAGCCCGTGCCCTACATGAGGCCACCAGAGGGCAGGCGTTAGATGAGGTTTTTGCTCTATTAGTATCCAAGTACCTTCTGGTGGAACATGAGGGCGAAGACGACGTGCTCCCAGAATACGGCGGCCCCCCTCTACCAGAACTAGATGTAGACTTTTCAGAGAATGAAATTTGGCGAGTGCTCCGTAAGTCGGCTCGTAAGTCGGCTTCTGGGCCAGACGGAATCGCCGACAGGAGCCCCAGAAACTTCGACGACACATCCATAGAATAAGCAGTTTCATCAACGACGCATGGAAAACGGCTGAAGTCCCGAAGGAATGGAAGCTAGCCGACACCGTATTGATCCCCGAGCCAGGGAAGTCGTCCAGCGTCGAGAACCTTCGCCCCATATCCATCACGTTCTGTGTGGGAAAGGTGGCGGATCACTGAACGATTACCTGAAGGTAAACGACATTTATGCACATAACATGATCGGTTTTCGTACCGGCCTTTCAAAGCAGGACACAATGAGGCTCATTAAGCACCAAGTCATCTATGGGCACTCCTTGGATACCAAGGCCATTCTTGGCTTAGACCTGGAGAAGGTCTTCGTCAACAGCAAGCAGGAATTCATCCTGGAGACGGTGGCGAACCTCAAACATGGGCCCAGGCTATACGACTACAACAGATCATTCCTGCCTGGCAGAAGAGCGAGGCTGCGCTTCGGGAACTTCTCTGAATACGTACCGCTAGGACATTGATCCACGCCCCAGGGATCTGTGATTTCTCCGATGCATGATTTGCATCGGAGAAATCAATCTTTGCATGATTGGACTGTCCAAGAGACTGTCCAGCATAGACGGCATAAAGCATACCACCTACGCGACGACATGACGCTCTGGTGCGTTGGAGGCAGCGAAGGCCGGTACAAGGTGTCATGCAGGACGCAATCGTTGAGGTGGAATCGTACTTGCGCCCAACGGGACTCAGATGCTCATCCACCAAGCCGGAGCTTCTACTCTACAGTACGGAATGGGGCTCCCAACCCAAGGATCGAAACCCGTGGAAGAAAGTGACATACATATTTACACCAGAGACGGAAAGGAAATTCCGAGGGTAGACACCATCAGGGTCCTCGGCATGTTTATCCAAGTAAAGGGTGGCACCGACACCGCTCTGCGCAAGATTTTCGACAAGACAGACAACGCTTTTCGGCTCGTCAAAAGAATCTCCGTGAGACATCGGGGCCTTAGGGAGGAAAATTTGCTAAGGCTCACCAATGCCTTCGTGTTCTGCCACTTTGTCTACACCGCCACCATGCACAATTGGCTCAGGTCGGAAATGGACAAGCTCGACGCTATTATAAGGAAGATTGTCAAGAAAGCGTCGGGGCTTCCCGTACTCATACATACCGAGAATCTACTCAGGCTTGGTGTGCACAACTCTGCGGCCGAGATAGCGGAAGCGCAGGAACGCTCTCAGCTTGCTAGATTGTTCACCACGACGACTGGTCGACACATACTTGCCGAATTGGGGTTTAACCCTATGCAGTTGGAAAGAAACAGCGAGTAGATATCCAAAAATGTACAAGAAAACGTCACCGTTGCTCCCATACCACGCAACGTTCACCCCATGCACAACGAAGGATGGCGTTGGGCGACAGCGACGGCACTACTCAAGCAACTGGGAATGGATAGTAGAAGTGTAAGCTTCGTCGACGCTGCAGGATATCGAGACGGCAATAAGTTCACGGCGGTGGTCGTCGAACAGACTCGCTCGACTACGAACTGCGCCACAGTACACACAACAAACCAGCAGGTGGCCGAACAACTGACCATTGCACTCGCTCTACTAGATGGTCGGTGTGGAGAGGGGTACAGCGACTCAAATGGCGGCAGTCAGAGCCTTTCAAGAGGGCCGCATATCAATACAAGAGGCCAGGATCTTGAACGCCAAGGAGGGGATCGTCCCTCACACCATTTACTGGTTTCGCGCGCATGTCGGCTCAGTAAAGGGCGTCAACCTCAACCCCAATGAGTCGGCCCACGCAGCAGCGCGCGCGCTCACCGACGGCACTGTTGTAGATATGGGCGACGGCTGCAGCGGCGATGGCAACGCAGGACATAAAGATACTCGAACCACACACAACGGGATTACCAAATATTACTACATGGCAAGGAGGGTTTTCCCGCCCTCACACTCAAAACTAAAGAGCGCACAGACACTCTCACTGCGCTTACTCCAAACCCACTCGTATCCGTCATTGGCATATTTATATTAAATCTATCCACACAAAGTCCCTGACGCCGCCTGCACCGCTTGCGGGCAGACCGCTCCGTTAGCACATACGTTGTGGGAGTGCGGGTCGCTCGGCCCGACATACGGCAAGACCGAGTGGAATGTGCTTCTGCACAGCACAAACCTTCAAGACCAAATGTGGCCGTATAGCGGGCCAGCACAGGGCCGGTAGGCCAGACCTGCCGGTCCCCACGCGGGAGTAGCCGGCTGGCGCGGGGCAACCTCCGCATCTGCACTGCACCAATAATAAAGTTATACTCACTTACTCATTCGCCACCTGAATTGTGCAGTCGGGCAGGCACTTGGCACATAAATGTATTACCTAAGGTATTTAATGACAAGTTTATTTCCGCGCCGCCCTGACAAGGAAGGCGCAGAAATAAACTCCTTCCTATCAATGCACAAAAATGTGGTCGATTGTCTCCAGTTGTTGACATATAAGTCAGTTTGCTCGCCAGAGTGAATGAAAAAACCCCTATTGTAAAAATGCCTGAAGCGTCAAAATACCGGCATGTTACTTGATTCATTAACTGGTTGCACCTGCATTTTTTAACACGCTTTAAGACGTCATGTCACTGTCCTCCACTGTTCATGACTCTGTACATAGCAACCGGTAAGATCATATCAACTGTATCCATGTAAAATTTCACCCATGACATCAAAAAAGGATAATCATTACAAAAACGCACGGACGGAAAGCGGACACTGTCGACTACTTTCCTTAGACACCTTCGAAGAGCACCAGGCATACTTAAATTGCTCACCACATAAGCCGACAGACTTTAAACATGTCATGAGCAGCTCTGGCTGTCCGCACAAAATGTATGCATGCAGGTTTGAAAGTTATATGTTTAATTAGGTATTGCTTTCATTGGGAAAAAAATGATGCAATTTGTGTGTGTTACGGGCGAGTTCCGGCAATATTGTTTCCGGTAGGCCTGCTCGTCTCGCACCGTAAAGTTCCCGGCTCGATTCCCAGCCAGGCCGTAATTTACGAAATTTTCTTTTCGAAGCGACAAATACATGTTTGCGGGAGCCTTCCTTATGTGTCGTCAATCCAAGCATTTTATTCGTGTTTTTACTCTTTGCGGTGTCGGCCAGTTTTCGTCATGGCACAGTTTCGCCAAGGTCACTGCAACGTCACCGCCACCATAGGCCCTTAAGGACGTCGCCTTAAAAATGCCGCTTCGTTATCTATGAAAGTGCTACAGAGAGGTGCCGATGGCTAGCTGATGACTGATGAAACCTCACAAAACCGCGAAAGCTCACCACGTCAAAGTGACGCGCACGCGAAAAAATGCATTAATATGCCGAGCAAATCTGAAAATTTTTCTGAATAGTCAATAGCTACAGATGGTGGCGATTATGACGACGATGGCACGAGTATAATGACCCTCAAATAAAATATCTGCCCATCTGCATTGTACTACGCAGATTGCTCAATTAGCTGATCGATGACGGGGATGTGATTTATTGCATAGCAGCCCTTCGTGAAGCCAGTTTGTTCTGTCGGCTGATTGAAGTGAAGTTTTTACCTGATTTTAGCAAATATCTTGGGAAATATCTACAGTATCCACAACTAGCTTGTTTCTCCAGAAGGAAAGTAAAAAAAATACCTATCAAGAAAGGGTCAGGCAAGGAGACAAAATCTATCCAATGCTATTCGCTGCATGCCTAGAAGACGTATACTAGTTATCAGGCTGCGAAGGATTAGGAGTGAGAATATACGTCGAATGTCTCAACAACCTTCGGTTTCCCGAGGACGACCTGTTCAGTAGCACTGGGTATAAATTAAAACATATGCTTGAGGACCCTAGCCAAGAAAGATTAAGAGTAGCGTTGAAAAATAGAATACAGAATACAGAGGTAGTGTTCAATACCCATGAAAGAGAGCAATAATTCATTATCGCCAGTCATCCTACACCGTCTGCAGAAGTAAGCTTAGATAGGTCAAATACTCACAGGGGACCCTGATCATGAGAAGAAAACTTACAGAAGATAAAAACGCGTTGGAGTGCATGCAGCAGGCATTAGCAAATATTGAGAGGGAGCTTACCTTTGTCGTGGAAAAGAAAAGTATACAAACATTGCGTTCTACCGGTGGTAACATAGAGGAGAAGCTTTGAGGTTAACAAAAAGGCTCATGAGTAAGATGGAGACCGCGCAATGAGCGATTGAGCGAAAAATCTTCTGCGTAACAAATGGGAATAGACGATACCCTAGTTGATAGTAACAGAAAGAAATGCAATTAGACCATGTAATGCGTAGGGCAGATAGACGGTGGTCCAATAGAATTACATAATAGGTATGAAGTGACGGATAGTGCAGTTGAGGATGAAAGCAAAATATGTGGGGTGATGAAATTAGAAAATTTGCAGGCGCTGCTTGAAATCAGCTAGCGCAAAACATGGGTAATGGAATATTGCTGGGAGAGGCTTCCGTCCTGCAGTTGATATGGCAGACGGATTGCTGCAGCTGACGATGATGATGGTGGCGATTATGACGACGATTATACGAGTATAATGACCCTCAAATAAAATACCTTGGTGCGCTCATTTTGTTAAATGATCTCACAGAACCACTCGCTATATTCCGTACGCAATAGAACGGAAAGCTGCGCGAGATAACATCGATTTACTGCTGATTAGCACGTTGCACAAATGACGGCAGCTCATGTTACTCTACGCTGCCTATGTCTTTAGATGTTCTCTTGTTGTACGCTCTGAAATACAATGTACATGACGCCAGTGAACTAATTCCTGCACATGTAGTCGATCACAAGAGATTAAAGTTGCAATTGAATTGATATACCCTCCAGCGGCCCAAAGACCGTTCAGGGATATAAACGCTTGTTCAAGTCGGCTGTCATTAGCGACTGGTATATGACGGATGTACAATCTCCATGTTTTTATTTACCGCATTGAGATACTTCAAACAGCGCCGCCGTGTAACGGGTGAAAGTATCCGTCTGCTCATGATTCCTAAATATCGTCAAATAGCTTTTATTTAATGCTTTTTTTTTGCTACAGACAGCGATGAAGATTTAACGTGGCGTGGTAGGGGACCATGTAGATGCTGAGTATTCATTTTCCGTGTCAACTCACTGTATCAAAAGCGCAGACCACGTGATCTCTTCGTCATCTGTGACAATGCAACCAAAACCAAATGGATGCGCATTTTCTCAGAAGTTGACGGCAAGAATGAGCTCTAGCCACTTGGATACAGATTCGCATGCATCTGACACTACATCCTGGATGAACACGCTACATAGTTGCTTATCAGCTATAACTCGAAGAAGTTGGAAAGCAATTTGTCTGATTTGGCACAAAGCGACTGAGGATGGACTAAGAATTTATTACAATTTTTACCAGTGCAAGGGCGCTATAAGATAAAATGATTCCAAACTGTTTTGATTACAGTTTCTGCAATCAGCCTCCACGATTGGTCAAAACATTTTCGGGCCACTACCAACTTCGCCTGTCTGTCACGCGAGGTCACGAAAACCGCGATAGCTCCCCATCTGATATAACGTGTACACACTGATTATTCATGATTAAACCGCGCAAAAGAAAAATAATCATTCCTGATTAGACGCCTCTTCCCCATTAGCCCTCTGCTATTGGTCCAATGTTTTCTGGCTACGCCCACTTCGCCTGTCTCTCATGCGACCTCACAAAACCGCGAAAGCTCACCACGTCAAAGTGACGCGCACGCAAAAAAATGCATTAATATGCCGAACAAATCTGACAATTTTTTTGAATAGTCACACACTGCCCCGGTCTGAAAGGAATAGAAGATGGCTGCCCGCCGATCGCACAAGCCCTCACTACTCGCACCTGCCGGTGAGCATGTATTTATTTGCGCATGATAAACCTTTTTTGCGTGGCCGTAAAACGTTATCGAGCCCTTTCGGCACGAATACGACATCGCTCTGCCAACTCTTCCTTGCTGAGGATCTGTTTTAGCGGCATTCTTATCCTTCCGTTGCACGCCGCCGCGATTTTCAACCAGCCACCGCAAGCCAAGTAAGGCGAAGCGGACCAATCGGAGAAGCTGGGACCACCCTCTTCATACGGTTATCTATTTTCACTGTGCTGGCTCGACCCATTGAAACCTTCTCCACTAGAGCGTGCTCCTCGCCTCTTGTCAGCCAATTAGATAAGAAAAACCGCTGAGTGTAAACAATGTTATTGGTTTTGAAAGCGAACAAAGCTGACCTCCTATAAACGAGGAGAGTGTTTTATTGGGTTGTTCAGACAACGCTGCGGGTCACCGGCCGATGCTTGCGTCGGTGGTTGCGTAAGTTTCACGTCAGGAGCTTGGAATCACAACAGTTTGGAATCATTTTACCTTATAGCGCCCAAGTGTTAAATTATCTTGAACTGTACAATAATACCACGATAGTGACTGTTTTTCTCGGACATTTTTGTAGCATTGACCAAGACATGCCGCTCGGACATAACTATACGAAATCGTGGTATAGTGCGCGTGTGATCCCTTTCGCATAACATTGAATTGCATTATAATTTTATGCCTATATTCTCAGTATAAGATCTTGCCCCGATTACTTCCGCGTTATATTCTTCTCGCTACTGCACAATATACCTGCTCCTTAATGAAATAGTTAAGGCCTTGAATAATTTATTGTGTTTACCAAATTGATTGACAAGCGTCTCGATCAGTTGTGCGCCGAGGGCCGCTATTTTCCCGAGTAGATATACGTGTACCGCATTCTGTATTCAGTTTTATACAAATGATACAATAAAAGTGGATATTTTCCTATATTTACCAAGATTTATTTGTTGCCATAAAAATTTGGTATGAAGAGCTTAGAGATGGGTAGAGAAAAAACAGTTGCGGTCGTCAGTAGGCTGACTATAAAAATTTTATTTAAACTGAAAAGATCCTGACCAATTTTAGTATGTTAGGTGCTTACCTCCATTTAGTGGACCAATGATGATAATAATGCATTGGGCATCCATGTGCAATATATTGTACTCGTGTTTAATACTTGGAGGTGCGTTGGAAATAACTGCAATGTTTAAGGGCATATTTAAATATATCATCTAAGTGAACCAACCGCTATAAAAAGGCAGTTGCCTAAAAATCGCCAAGATCCCCTTGAGCAATCAAGGGTATGCTTCGCTTTCAAAATATTTGTCCAATGTTAGTAGCACGCTGTACTTGGCCTTAATTAAGCCTCCTTCGAGTGGAATATACGTTTTCTCGATGTTTCCAAAACTTACATGCAAAATGACCGACAAATGCTGTGAGCTAAAACCAGAGTTCTAATATATTCACTGTATCAAGGGTATTACAGCCCCCCCCCCCCCCCTCTCACGATCTCGATCTATCGTTACTCCCCACACACACCCTCGTCGCCATTTGACGCACTTAGGAGCTTCTATCCCTACACCTCCTGGTATAGAACATTCAGGAAGAATGTTGCTGATAGTGTTGAGCTTACAGTGGGTTCAGGTCTATCCTTGTAAGACTGCAGAAATTAACAGCAAAGCTCAGACATACGCTGTTGAAAGATATCATGTTGGTAAGATCGCTGCGAGTAAGGTTCACGCTGCAACCTATGAACTAATGTCTGCATTCTGAAGCATGCAATTGTGGAGCTGCAGACAGCTTTTTCATTTACTAGCAGCAGATATTCCAAGAGAAAATACTCCGAGAGATACTCGCCACTCTACGCCAGTTTCCGCTATCCTGAACTCTTGTTTCTCTTCCTCAAGTTTATATACGGTTTAAATCGACATAGATTTCTGATAGTCGCTCATGCCTCCTAAGAAAGTGAACGGAGATTGCATGGCATGGCAAAGGTAATGTATTTGTCGGCACATTCGATATAGGTTTTTATATACCGGAACTTCGGTAGGGTTACCGGAATGGTCTAGAACAGCACAGTGAGCGTGATGAGACAATACCAGGCATTCAGATGGTTATGGTGCTTTTTCATCTTTTGTTATCTTTACTAGAATTACTCCGGGAACAAAGAGGCAGTAGTCTACTGTGCGAAGAGCTCGCAACCTCCAACGTGTCGCTGTAGGTCTTGATGCGCTACATATGAATGATGTCACCTCAACGACGCCCCCAAGTAAATATCGGCGCAACTAGCCACATGACGCCATCCACGAGAGACGTGCATTCAACTATTTGGTAAAGCTTTACCTAATTTGTGAGTAGTTTTAAAGAGAGGCATGGCATGTTAGAACTTAAGTACGGGTCGGACAAACGGACGACGGCTTTCTTAATCGCTAAATCCGTAACTTTAGTGTTGGGAAGACCCTACAAATTTACTTTAATTTTGACGCATTATGTAAAGAAAATTGGCAAATGGAACATAACCATAACAAATATGAAATAACGCCCGTTTCAAGTCAGAGCGATTTTCTCCTGCCCCTGCAGTTTAAGCAGAATTTCCCTAGATATGGCATCTTCATTTAAATACTTAGTAGTTTTTAGAAGAGGTACTTTGGCTTGGAAACCTGCTTATCTCTCGATAATATGTATTGCTCTATTGTAACTTATTATATCTCGGCCGCCAGGTATTCGCTGTCGGTCCTTACGTGGGAGACGCCCGCTACGCCCTAAGCGCGTCCTGCAGGACCCAAAGAAAGTTTGTGCAGTCCAGTCTAGTCCAGTCCAGTCTGGCGAAACGTATATAACGTCCCTGCGTCTCTAACAAGAATCTCTTATGAGGCACTTGTTCGATCAAAATGTAGAATATGCAGCTTCAATCTGGAGATCTAACCAATGTAACCTACCTCAAGCACTAGAACTTGCACAGAATAATGCAACTGGCTTTATTATTTCTCATTACAACCGCATACCCAGTGCAAGATTAAATAAAATAGCTTATCATTGCCTTCGCTGTGATTGCACCGAAAGGTTTTGCGTCTATGTCTTTTCCATAAAATAGACAAATCACACGTCCATACGCGACCAGGTCATTTCGACACCCAGCTATGATTTATCTTCTGTTCATCATAAAATGCAAGCGCGATGCATTCGCTGCAATACGAAGACATTTAATTCTTTCATGCCGCGCGCAAGTAATGACTGCCACCACCTAACGGTTTCTCTCTGATCTATACACGAGAGTGTACTTGTTCGGAAATGTCAATTTGGTTCTTTTCTTTGTGATAATGAAGCTGAAGTTCTTTTCTATGTAATATTGAAGCTGAAGCAGATTTTTTTTTTCATTCGGATAGGCATCATCTGTATCTGTTTTCGCGTTGCACGTTCTCAGGCAGTTCAATATATACACGCATCTTAGACATTGGCATCCGTTATTCTTTGTTGTGTCGTTCTCCTTTACTGCGAACTATTCTAGTGTACAGCGATGCCATTTTTAGCGTGTGTTGTACTTAGTGTGGTTAAGTGTTTTCTTTCTTTCTTCAGTAAAGAGTTAGAGAACCTATGCCAAACGTACGAATAATTTTATTTACGATATCAACGCGGGAAAAGAACTTAGGCAATCATTTAGACGCAAGACGCTCGGGGTAAACAGAGCTCGCAGCTACGACGAATGTATTAGCGCAGGTTCGACAGTGCTAAGCGTTCCTCGCATTCCTAGGTAAACCGTTAACATGTACTCAAGTTGGCATGACCTTGAAGTCAGCTAGAAAGTTTGAAGCTTTCACGGTAAGTCCGTCTCGGTGATTCGGTAGAACAGGTGCAGCGTGGCTGGTGCTATGGTATCTGAATCCGGCTGGTGGTGGCTTAAGATGGCTCGAGGTTGTTCGTAGCGGGCCGCAGACACGGGGAAGGCGAGGACGCATACCGGGGTTGTGGGTGAGGGCTGCATAGCAGTTGGCCAATGCATGCACAACAAGCCCGGGCCTGACACACAGCGGCCGCTACTCGCGCAGCCTCCCTCAACCTCGGCAGCGGATCCCTGGCAATAACGAAACGCCCGGTGGCCTCGGATCCCACCCGTGCTCAGTGGTGCCCGACTGGCTGCCTTGATCGTTGTCTCCGGCCTGTTGGTTTTGCGCAGATGTGCACAGATGTTCTTGGCTAGTGGCGGCCGTCTTCTTGTCCAACCTACGTCTTCTCCTGCCGATTCTCTCACCACAACATCTTTTTGGGCGTAGGCTCCGCATGCGTGACCCAGAAGTAGCACAACGTGCCCTCGATGTACATTGGAACTGTCTGTTACGGTGCAGAACAACCGAAGGGCACACGTGGCCTATTCCTGATGGCACCCGTTCCATGCTTCGTAGTTTTCGCGCTTCTCTTTGCACCACGTAAACGCGCACACGGGGCCCAGTCACGATGGCACGCAAGACCGCTTCATTGTCATCGTTCTCTTCATCGCTCCACGTGTCCGCACGCTATCGTTTCTGCACTTCGCATCTATATCTTAAAACTCCCTACAATGTATTTATCCGAATTCGATAGTATGTCACAGTTTTGTATGTGTTGTATAAGCTTTATGCATTCAACTACAAGGCTTCATTAGAAAAGGCAAAAATAAAATCGCGAATGAGCTTGTTGAAATAAAACAACGCGGCACTCAAAACAAACAAAACAATATGATAGGGAAAAGTTTAGGCTCTCACGTCTTGTGTCAACTTTAAGAACGGACTGCTCGTTTTTAGTGAAAATGCTTAACAGCAGATCATAGGACCTGAAATAGAAAATGTGTTAAAAGTGTGATAATAAATGTCATAATAGCACTTGGAACTATTCGTAACTGACAAACAGAACACCATGGGCCATAGATAATGGAGAACGTTACATGCTTTGTTACCAGATACGAGCAATTATTTTGCTGTCAATTTTTTAAGCCGGACTAGTGGTTGTGGTGTAAACAATGGCCATGACTATTTGATGGCTCCTCCATTCATGAGTGCTAGAAGAAGCAATACCAGTTTTTCAGCACATTGCTGGTACTTGAATACCCTGCTAGATTTTCGGATTTCATTTGCGTTAACACAGGTCTTCCTCTATCCGAATTATTCAGTAAAAATTATTCGCATGCTCTTTCAATTTTGAATTTGCATCTGATATGGAGAATCATCTATGTGTGGGCAATAATCACATCCAGTACCGCTGCACAAAAATCATTCATATCTTGTGACGTATTTACTAAGAAGCGTGGTGACTTCCTTATGCAGTCCAAATTAAATAAAAAATTAGGTAGTCGTAATCGGAAAACACTGCAATGAAAGACTTCACTAGCACGCGCCACAGCAAGACAATGAATAATAAAGGAAACCGCTGTTCGCTATCAAAATGAAGCCAGGCTCGGTCGTGGAAAAATAATACGTACTCCCGAAAAATCTCATGATGGTGCTTGAAGACATAAGCACCAGATTTCAGTCTTGTGATTAGAGCAGGAAACTCGATGACATCCGTGAGTCAGAGATTTTGTCCCTCCTCATTTGCATTGCGTCCAACAGGACTTTTAGCAGCCCCGTCGGCGTACGATATCGCATTGAGACATGTTTATTCAACCAGAAAAAATGCCGGTGGGAAACACAGCCGGGGGGAATTACTGAATGCATGATTTGATGAATTAATAAATTATTACAGCTGTGTTCGCTCCTGGGTGCATAGGCCTATGAGGACAAAGTGTGGCAGTGCAAAATGAGCGTATCAAGCATGCACGCCCAAGAATAGAAAAATGTTTTTGGCGTGGCGTGCCGACATCGCTTTCCATTGCAGCGTTGGTACCGCACCATTAAACAGCGTTTGAAATAGTTTCTGCTGGAGCCCAAGTACGCGAGTTGCGTGTTTCCATTTGGTAAAGGGTGCATACTTGCCGTGAGCGTAGCGGTAATTCAACAAATACGAACTTTACGCGCAAGAGATAAGCCGCATTTTGCTGACCTGCGTGCGCATGCGTGAGTTGAGAGAGAATATTGTGGGGACTGTTCTTAGGTACTACGGACATGGACGCAATTTCGCCCGTTTGTCCCTAGCCGAGCTGCCGTTCATCTTTCGTGGCGTAGTTGTGGGAGAAGTAGAATCTTTATTCGAAGGTCTGTAAATAGAATACGTGTTTGAACGGCTCCCTTCTGCTTTTCAACCAAAGTGAACGAATCGAGCTAGTCTTATTATGGACTCTGTATCGGCCACTCTGATCCCGCTTAATATAAAATTAGGCGCAGGTTCCCGTGCAGAGCTCAATGCCGTCGGCTAGGGATGAAGCAAGCAAAGCGTGTACTTCTTGGTGGTACCTAGGCGAAGCGGTGAAACGGCGTTGGCAAAACGGCGAAAATGGCTGCGCCACGAACTCACCCCGGTGCCATTCGCGGGGGCGCACGCCTTCATTATCTGCTTCACTCTGACAAGTATAGCAGCATTTCCATCATCGGCTAAACCACCTGCTTGTGTAGCATGAAGGGCTACCACTACTATTTGTACCACTGCAAATGGCATTTTATTGCGACAGCAATTATATGGGCACTCCAAGCACATTTTTGCCGCCGCCGTCGCCATCGTAGTGATGTTCCGTATAAAGTCCGATAAAATCGTCGCCGCGCGACGTGCGTTGTGTGTGCGAGTGAACAGTGCGAGGGTGAGCCGGCAACCGTAGCTTAATCTAGCGCACGCGAAAGAGGAAGGCGGCCGGAAGCGCACGGTGTTAGTTCACACGCGAGGACCGGGGAGGAGGCGACGGAGACGGGAGCGGAGGGGGGCGGGGGAGTTGGGTGCGTTCTGCTTACGCTGCTGCTGCTCACGGAGCTATTTTGATGCGATCTGCGTCGCGGCCGAAGTGTGCGCCCACTGGAGCCTCATCTTCAAAGTGATCTGTGATGGACCAAAGTGCATTTGCCGACTGCCGGTAGCTTCGTATGCGCTGCGCTTTCGACGTTTAGTTCGCGTTGAAGCGAGAGCCAGCGCGAAGGTCGATTTGCTCGCTGCTGCTGGCGCACTTTATCACTCCAGCGTTTTGGCGAGCTCCCGCGGTCATCGAGCGAGATGTGGTGATGTTTACCTGTGCGCGCGTGACACCACGCTTGTTTATTTAGTTAGTCAGCGAATTTTTACAACTTTATGCGGCCGATAAAACAACTATCCTTATTTCGTACAGCTGTCTACTAATTTGCTATCGCAAGCAATGCTTCACCTCTCGGGCGAAACTGCTACTTTTTTTGCTTACTTCAGCCATCTTGAGCCTATGCGTCTATCTATCCAGTCTCTTACACCGAACCAGTGGCAGAAGTTGTCCACTTGCTCGGGCCACTAGGTATGTGCTCCTGGCCGTGGTGCCATCCTCGTTGCTCCATAGTCGCTATTCCAGCTTTCTTAATCTTACTCTCGTTACGCCGTTGTCGTCATGCCTTAGCCCTGCACCCAGTAGCACAAGTTGTCTGATAGATTGGGCCACTAGGTATGGACTCACGGTCGTGAGGCCTTTATGGACGTTTCATCGTCGTGATTACAGTCTTAGATTTTGAGAGAAATACCGGCGCAACTTCGCATGTTTAAAAATATGGTGTGTGGGGGTGTAGACGGCATCTCAACGATTGCCTTAGTGGACAGAGGAGCCACCGTTTCCGTAATGCGTCTGGCCTTCAAACGCCTGCTAGGGCGAAAAGACGAAAAGTGCCATTTTCATGGGACCATGCCCATATGTTTCGTGGAAGGAGTGGAGAACTATTGTACCCTGTAGGTGTGTGCAGTGCATAAGTTAGCTGGGGTTGTGAAACATTTAACGCGGAGTTCGTAGTTTTACTACATGCAACGCTTGACGCAATTGTGGGCCTCGATTTCCTGAAGCTGTGTGGTGCCGAAATCGATTGCCGAACGGGACAAATTACTGTAAATTCAAGCCTTCTGGACGGATTTGTGGAACACCCGCCGTGTTACGAAAGCGTCATTCGTGTGTCCGCAAATACCGTCGTACTGCTGTTGTCTGGCAAATGTGTCCCAGTCGCCTGTTCTCCTGCAACCGACAGACCACTTGACGCGACCGTAGAGCCGTTCACCTTAGTTGCATTAATAATTGCATTAATAAAATAGTTGCCTTAATAAGATACTAGTGCCCTATTGCTCGCTGTCGGCGATCGACGGGCGTGCTGTCTTATGGACGATAAATTTCTCTATTGAGCCCACAATACCCCCGGAGTGCCTGGAGCATGCGGCTATTCGTGAACACCCGCTGTTGGCTTTCGCCATCCTTGTAGAAGCGCCAGGGGATGCCACGGATGAGCCCCATTCGGATGCATGCGCCACGGACACTTCCATGATGGCTATGATAAACTGATATGATATGATATGATGATAGCCGACAGTACTAACCGACGTCAGGAAGTGTAAAATATTCTACGAAAACTCTTCACGGTGCTAAACTATTGTCAGCAAGAGGCTCCGTATTTTCCCCACTTCTCGTGCACAGCATCGCATAGACACGGGATCCCCATCAGTCTGCGACAGAAGCCATACCGGGTGTCACCATCGGAGCGCAAGAGAATCAATAACCAAGTCCGTGAAATGCTAACGAAAAACATGACCCAAGAGTGGTTTAGTCTGTGGGCAGCCGCAGTGTTTCCACTAAAAAAAAAAGACTACATGACGATTTTGTGTTTATTACCGCCGCCTCAACGCCGTTATCAGGAAAGACGTATACCCTTTGCCATGAATTGATTATGCTATCGATTTCCTTTCTTCGGCCTCATACTTTTAGAGTGTAGGCTAGCGGTCCGGATACTGGCAGATTCCGATGCACAAGGCAGACAAGGAAAAAACGCCAATCCTTACACAAGACGGACTTTTCAAATTTAACTTAAGGCTGTGTAACGCGCCTGCAAGTTTTGAGCGCTTCATGGACGACAAACTGCGTGTTTTGAAGTGCGAAGTCTGTATGTGTTATTTGGATGACGTGATTTTCGGACGCACGTTTTCTGAACACAACGCACGCCTTAATCTTGGGCTACAGTGCCTAGGCAAAGCATCCTTAGTAGTAAACTCCAAAAAATGTCGCTATGGAGAACAATAGACACTAGTTCTAGGCCACCTAGTGGACTAAGAGGGCATAAGACCTCACCCAGCGAAAACGGCGGCGGTAGAAGCCTTTACACTACCTCGCTCAGTAAAAGAGCTATGGAACTATTTGGGCTTTTGCTCATAGCTCATACTTCCGCTGTTTTTTTACCGGATTTGCTCACATCATTCATCCGCTGACGTATCTGCTTCAGAAAGGCGTTCACTTTGACTGGACCCCAGAATGTGCGTCTGCTTTTCGTAACGTTCCCTCTGACGTCCCATCCAGTTCTCAAAGACTTCGATCCTTTGGCTCTTACAGAAGTGCACACGGATTCTAGCGGTATTGGTGTCGCCGCTGTTCTTATTAAACACTTCGACATCAAAGAACAGGACACTCACTTACACTAGTTGTCTAGCAACTGGTGCCCCTAGGTATGTGGTCTTGGCTTTGATGCCGTCATGATCATTATATCATTATCATTCAAGCTTCGTCATCTGAGTGCGGTCATGCCGTTAGTTGTCGCGCGTTTTACGCCGACCCATTGGACTAAGTTGTCTAATACCTTGGGACACTAGATATGTGCTCGTGGCTGTCATATTGCCGACTCAGCGACGTTCCTCGGTGTGGTCACACTCTGATTGTTTGTTTTTCTGCCTAATCATTCACGGGTGTGGTCTATATATTGGTTTTGCCCTAGCACAAGTCTTGGAACATGAATGGTCTGTACTTTCTAATAGCTTGTAGCGAAGACGTATTATCGCTATATAGTAACTCGCCTATTCTGTGGACCGCCGCAAAATGTTCCGCTGTCAACGTGCGTGTGCTGCTGGTGTAACCCACATGCTAGATGCATTGATTAAGAAGTGAGCCCAATTATTCACTTTTGATACTTGGGCGATGGAGTTGGCGTAAGTTTGAATTTGAGCTGGGCTATAGATGTGCGTAGATAACGTGTAACGAACTTACAATTCCAGAAAGCGGCGCTACTTCGCTTGTCACTATCTAACAAGCAATACTCACGCCTACCAACGTTCTGAGGTTGAATTTTCCTCATGTGAGTGACGCTGAACTTTTTCATTGTGCGCAGAACTACACTGTATATCGTTGCGATCGCGCGGCACACAGAGGAGGCGGTGTTCTCCTGGCAATATCAAACGACGTACCTTCATCTGTCATCAGCGTCATTGGGGTCCTGGAAACAGTCTGGGCTTCCATTATCCTTGGTCATCAAACCATATTAATAGATGTGTTATACCGCCCACCTTCTACGTCATCATCATTTGCAAATGAATTCCATGACACTATTTGTCATGTACGCAATCGATTTCCTTCATCGCCCATAGTAGTCCTCGGTGACTTCAACTTCCCAAACATTATGTGGAACACTGACCAACCCTCGCTATCGCCTTTTTCCCAACAAGCTAAGGAATTTTTAGACGCATGCGCTGTTTTCTCGCTTTCACAACTCGTTACCGATTCTACGCGATCGTCTGCCAATGTAGCAAATACCCTTGATTTAATTCTAACGTCCCATCCCGACCAGATATCTTCAATCACACATTTACCTGGCATAAGCGATCATTGTCTTCATTTCACTTTCAACTCATCAATTCCCAAAACCACTAAACAACGGAAGAGTATACACGATTACAAAAACGCCGACTTCGACGCCATTAACACAGAATTAACCTCATTTCTAGACGACTTCCTCCCTGATTTTGACAACCGTTCAGTTCAATCTAACTGAGACCTTTTGGTGTCTAAAGTAAACGAACTAACCAGCAAACACATACCCACTCGCAAAATTGTTTTAAATCCACAAGCCTCCTGGTATGGTCCGCATATCAGGCGGCTTGCCAATCGAAAGAAACGTTTCTTTCGCTTGGCTAAAAGCTTACCCACCGAATCGAGGTGGGCGACTTATAAATTATCAGTTGATGCTTACGTAACTGCATTGAAGGTTGCTAAGCATAAATTTTTGTCTACCACTCTTCCATCGATGCTAACAAATAATGTGAAAAAATTTTGGAGAACTATCAATCCACCATCTAGTGAACACATCGCCTTGGATGACCCTTCAGGTTCCCATCTTCCACCTGACCAGTGTGCTGGTCTCCTAAACGAAACCTCTGTCAAAAACTTTTCCACCAAGTGTAAAAGTATTCTGCCTGTCACACGTGAATATGACTATATACGAATGCCTCCAATTAATGTTTAAATGTCTGGTGTCCTAAAACTGATAAATTCTCTCGTTATTAATTCTTCTCCCGGCTATGATTCAATTAACACAAAATTCTTGAAAAGTACTAATGTTGTTAGTTCACTTATTCTTACAAAGCTTTTTCAGTAGTCCCTAGATACGTCAACACTACCTAAAGAATGGGCGGTCGGGAAGGTGGTCCCTCTACATAAGTCAGGTAACAAACGATCACCAAATAACTACCGTCCCATTTCGTTAACAAGTACGTGTTGTAAACTACTAGAACATATCATTTTTTCTAACCTTGTTAATTTTCTCGAGTATAATTCATTCTTCACCCCAGCTCAACACGGCTTTCGCAAAACATTTTCATGCGAAACACAACTGGTTTGATTCAGTCACGAGCTACATCAAATTTTGGATCGTTCCTCTTTTGCCGATTGTATTTTTTTAGATTTCTCTAAAGCATTTGACAAGGTTTCCCACAGACTTCTCTTGTACAAATTAAATAAACTAAATCTACATCCTAACCTTCTCAAGTGGATTAAGTGTTTTCTAACAAATCGCACTCAATTTGTTACAGCTAATGGTTTTAATTCTTCTTTCAGTGATGTACATTCTGGGGTTCCCCAAGGTTCAGTTCTGGGCCCTCTCCCTTTTCTCATCTATATTAACGACCTTCCTGCGACACTATCCTCTAACGTACACTTATTCGCGGACGATTGTGTTATTTTTCGCGAAATAACCAATGAAACCGACATTAACAAGTTGCAACATGATCTTAATGCAATATCTAAATGGTGTGACTCGTGGTTAATGGAACTAAATACTAACAAATGTAAAGTGCTACGTGTTTCCCGTGTTTTTCGCCAACAAGCCACTTACTAATTAAACAACGTTCCTTTAGAAACAGTCAACTCTTACAAGTACTTAGGTGTCCATATAACTACAAATCTGTCATGGGCAATTCACAGCGAATACGTTATTAACAACGCTAACCGCATGTTAGGTTACTTACGCCGTAACTTCTCTAGCTCACCATCTAACCTAAAACATGTACTCTATAAAACGCTAATACGTCCTAAATTAGAATATGCTACTTCTGTATGGGATCCCTGCCAGGATAACCTGAAAACGCACTTAGAACTTGTCCAAAATAACTCAGTTCGATTTATCTTTTGTAATTATAATAGAACTGCGAGCATTTCTTCCATGAAATCTAATCATAGTCTTCCCTTGTTGTCTGTTCGACGTAGAATGGCACGTCTAGTGCTCTTTCATAGGCTTTATCATCATCATACACTGCACACGCATTTCTTTACCAGACCCCATTATGTATCACACCGTATTGATCATTGTCATAAAGTCGGTACCTATTTATGTAACACAAAGCAGTTTTCCCAGTCTTATTTCCCTCGAACATGTATAGGTTGGAACCACCTTTCCTCTGATATTGTAAATATTACTGATAACAGCCTTTTTCGTGAAACCTTAGCTAACATTGTATAACCAGGAATTTATTTTTTGTGAGACAGCAGCTAACAATCTATTGAAACCTGTTGTATTCTAGCAATGTGTTTTGTTCATATTAATCACTGCATTTTGTTTACTTCCAATGTACCACACTTGCTTTTGTACCACTCCCCTCTGTAATGCCTTTGGCCCTGAGGGTATTATAAATAAAAAAAATTTAAAAAATCTTATTTTTATGTTAGCGACATAACGCAGACGCATGACTGATTTTTTTTTTTTTGCCTTGAAGACAGCCGTGCATAGCGAAGGGCCAGCATCAAAGGACGTCTTCGTGTAGCAGCGGTCCATATACTAGGTCACAGAGATTCATTCCATTCCTAAATATGCCAATCACAACTTTTTGCTGCCAACTATTGCTCACGTCTCCCCTCTACAAGTCCACATTTTGCAACATGAATGGAACATAATCAATTCGCGATCATCCAGTAGCATTTCCGACAGCTGATCGCACCGTAGAAGAGCAGAAGCTTTAATGGTTTCGCATTCGTTAGCTTCCCGCCTGTTGCTACGTGCGGCCTGCTGCCGTAGGCACCATGGCGTTCCTCTAGAGCAAACTACTCCCCGAAAATAGTGTAATATGGTGTTTCATTTTAGCTGCGACAAATTTTTTTAAATTGCTGTGCGGCGCAGAGCATTATTATAATCCTTAATCTAAACTTCTCGATGAGGCGGTGTTTACTTCCAGAGAAATCAAAACACTTAATGATATTAATTAAAATAATTACGCTAATTAACTTTTTTCATTATTTAATTACGGCACATCTTACAATCTACGAATTATAGCCGCTGAGTTCGCAAGGCGTATCCACTTGGAACAAATTCTCAGGACTGAACCAGTTTCGAGATATTAATTTTCAATGTGTCCGACGAAATGCATGGGCGTGCCATTTAATTTTTTGAGGAAAACACTGTTCTAAGCATTGAAGCACAAGGTAACTAGACCGCCCATGTATTTCGTCGGACAATATTCAAATTAATATTGCAACGGCCAGCCAAGGCAGCAACACTGGGCGAACAAGGAGAGCAACGCTGTGCGCAAGCGCGGCTATATATGCGTTCCCGTGTCTTCAATAAACGCTTCTTCGTGTGGTGATCACGGTGTGCATTACGCTCGATACATGGTGTCAGAAGTGTAGCTCGCTCACGGACCATGACCGACCTACCCCCGCCTGAGCCACTGCAAGTGGGCGACAACGCAGCGGCGTCCTGGCAGACATTCAAGCAACGCATCGAGCTGTACCTGATAGCAACGGAGCCCACGAAGCCACGCAGTAAGGAGCAGAAAGCTGCAATTTTTTTGCATGTTGCGGGTCAAGAAGCTATTGACGTGTTTAATACCCTGAACCTATCACCGGAGGAAGCTAATGACTACGACGCGTTGGTTAAAGCGTTTGAAAACTACTGCTTGCCTAAGCGTAATGAGACTTACGAACGCTATGTGTTCCGCTCGCGTCGTCAGGCACACGGAGAGCCATTTGAACAGTTCTTTCGGGATCTGCAACTAAAAGCAAGAACGTGCAACTTTGGGGATTTGCGAGATTCCATGCTGCGGGACCAAATCGTGTATGGCATTTGCAGCACTTCCCTGCGAGAAAAACTTCTT
Organism: Dermacentor silvarum; assembly: GCF_013339745.2. Taxonomy (NCBI): domain Eukaryota; kingdom Metazoa; phylum Arthropoda; class Arachnida; order Ixodida; family Ixodidae; genus Dermacentor; species Dermacentor silvarum. Next base: position 63,111,041 of record NC_051162.1, read on the forward strand.
CGAAAGAAAGACCTGACGCTGGTTACAGCAGTAGAATGCTGCAAAGCTGAGGAACTTGCCGAATCGCAAAATAGGGCGTGGATGGAGGAAAACAAGATTGAACCTGTTTCACGAACGCAAGCGAAACGCGGACGCCAAAAATGCCGGTACTGCAACTTCTCGCACGCGCCAAGGAAGTGTCCGGCGTTCGGCAAGACATGCAACAAGTGCACGAAGCCTAATCACTTCGCCGCCTGCTGTACAAGCAAGCGAGCAGCCGTTGATGACGTGTTCGAAGGAGCGGAGAGTGACAGTGACTTCGACGTTCTGGAGATCAGCACGACGGAAAGTAAGCGTGGCCCCGAAAGTCGCGACTGGATTATAACAACGAACATTGAAGGAACTGATGTGCAGCTGAAGGTCGATACGGGAGCGCAGGCTAACTTGTTGCCGCGTTCGCTGTTCAAAAGGCTCGGAACTAAGCAGCAGCCGTACCCCACGAGGAGCATCCTGCGCCATTATGGGGGTGGCGAAATACCACACAGTGGCAAGGTTCGCCTCGCCGTGCAGTTAGACAAACGGCGTGTGCTACTTGAGTTCTTCATAGTAAAGAAGAAGCAAGCCATTCTGGGCCTCGGGGCAAGTGAGCAACTTGGTCTGGTCAACAGAGTGAACGCGGTGGACAGCAGCGAGGCATATGGAAGCCTAAAGCCGGCATTCCCGAGGTTATTCACTGGTATTGGCAGGACGCGGTGCGAGTACAAAATGGTGCTTCGAGAGGACGCTGTCCCTGTGGTACAGCCAACCCGGCGTGTACCTTTCGCCCTCAAGAAGCCACTTAAGAAAGAACTTGACCGGATGAATGCTGCAAACATCATCGAGAAGGTGGAAGAACCATCAGACTGGGTAAGTCCCCTGGTTATCGTGAGGAAGAAAAATGGGGACTTAAGAGTATGCATGGACCTGCGAGCAATTAATAGGGCGGTGAAGAGAGAGCACTTTCAGTTGCCATGTCGGGAAGAAATCGAAGGGGATCTAGCGCATGCAAAGTATTTCAGCAGACTCGATGCCAACAGTGGTTTTCATCAAATTCCTCTCGACAAAAAGGCATCAGAAATCTGCACATTCAGTTCGCCGTTTGGCCGGTATCGGTATCTCAGACTGCCGTTCGGTATTGCATCTGCACCCGAAGTTTTCCAGCGTACAATGAGCCAGATATTTGACGACCTCCCGGGAACACGTGTGTACATTGACGATGTGCTAGTGTGGGGTTCTACGCAAAAGGAACATGATGAACGCCTGTTCAAAGCGCTGGAAAGGGCACAGGCAGAGGGCCTAACTTTGAATGCAGAAAAGTGCATTTTCGGACGCACTGAAATCAGCTTCTTGGGTGATAAGATTAGTTCCAAAGGTATTGAGCCCGATCCCGACCTGATAAAGTGCGTTTTAAACCACCCTCCGCCAACGACCAAGAAAGACGTTCAACGCTTGCTTGGTACCGTGAACTATTTCGGCAAGTACTTGCCACTGTTGTCAGCCCATACTGAGGCCTTGCGCAGCCTGATTAAAAAGGACACAGTTTTCGAATGGACGCATGTTCACGAGCGTGAGTGGGCGCAGCTCAAGATGATGCTGACGGAAGCGCCCGTCCTGGCTATCTTTAATCCCGAGCTTCCCACAAAACTGTCGACGGATGCGTCAGCATTTGCACTCGGAGCAGTGCTTTTCCAACAACATGGAGGAGACTGGCGCCCGGTAGGCTACGCGTCGCGGGCACTCACAGAAACCGAGCGAAGGTACGCCCAAATAGAAAAAGAGGCCCTGGGCATAACATTCGGCTGTGAAAAGTTCAATGATTATGTCATAGGAAGACATATCGTTATCGAAACCGACCACAACCCATTATTGGCAATTTCAAAGAAGGAAATAGGCGACATGCCACCGCGTCTGCAACGACTATTTCTTCGACTGCTCAAGTACGAGTTTGAGTTGCAGTATGTTCCAGGCAGCAAATTGGTTGTTGCTGACACATTGTCACGAATCCCATCACGGGAACAACCAGAAAAAGGCACAACGGACGTTGAAGTTCATGCCGTGGGCGCCCTGACTGCCGTCGTCGGACCAGCCACCCTATCCCGTCTGCAGGTAGCAACTGCCAGTGATGCAACGGCGCAAGACGTCATCTCCAGGCTGCAGTCATCAATGCCTATAGAAGGTGAACTAAAGTCCTTCACACAAGAACTTTCTGTAGTCAACGGAGTACTCCTCAAGGGAACCAAAGTAGTCGTGCCTGCAAGCATGCGAACAGAGATGCTGCGACGAGTGCACCAAGGGCATCTCGGCTTATGAAAATGCAAATCGAGGGCTCGCAAGTTGATGTATTGGCCAGGAATGTCAACAGATATTGCTCAGTTCATTGACAGGTGTGACGTTTGCAAGAAGTTTGCTTATCGACAGCCTGACGAGCCCCTGTGCCAGCGCAGCGTTTCAGACATGCCATGGGCCAGAGTTGGTACAGATCTTTTTCAACACGCCGGAAAGCATTTTTTGGTTGTCTATGATGCCTACTCTAATTTTCCAGAAGTCGAGCACCTGAAGGAGACCTCTGCAACAACTGTCATTCATAAACTACGTCAGATCTTTGCAAGGCATGGAATACCACTAGAAGTTTGCAGTGATGGCGGCCCGCAGTTTGCGTCAAAAGAGTTTAAAGATTTTGCGGCTCGTTATGACTTTGTGCATACGATTTCAAGTCCACGTTTTCCCAGGTCCAATGGGCTCGCCGAGAAGGGCGTACAAGTGGTCAAGCGGCTTCTGGGCAAGACTGAGACCAAGAAAGAGGACTTCTATTTGGGCCTTCTCAACTACAGGGTGTGTCCTCTCGAAGATGGCCGTTCACCATCGGAACTGCTAATGGGACGAAGTCTAAGAACGCTACTTCCAAATTTTTCAGCGTCATCCTCAGGTCTCGTTCAAAAACATGTTCAGGCAAGGACCTCAGGAAGACCACTACCTCCGCTACAGAAGGGAGACGTCGTCCGAATCCTCCGAAATGGTAGATGGGATATCAAAGCGCAAGTCCAAGATCTCGTGGCCCCGAGATCGTACACCGTTCTGACTGAGGATGGCCGGATTTTCCGTCGAAATAGACAGCACCTTCGCAAAACACCAGAAGCGTTCTATCGAACCATCCATTACCAGGCGGACGACTGCGACGACGCCCCTGATTCATCTCCGAGCGCTGTCACACAGCAGAGGCAAGAACCTCCGCAGGCCACACAGGACCGACCACCAGCAGGCGCACCAGGAGTGCCCAAAATTGCAGATTCACTGCGACGATCTACCAGACCGCGAAGACCCCCAGACCGCCTGGCCTACACGCACGGGTTCCAGCAGACTGAAACAGCCTAGGAGTGTCGACTGCTACGCATCGATGTTGAGTGCTTTCAGTGCTTTCAGTGCTTTCAATGCTTTCAGTCCTATCTGTGTTTTCAGTGTTTTCCTTCTTCAAAGAAAGGAGGATGCAACGGCCAGCCAAGGCAGCAACACTGGGCGAACAAGGAGAGCAACGCTGTGCGCAAGCGCGGCTATATATGCGTTCCCGTGTCTTCAATAAACGCTTCTTCGTGTGGTGATCACGGTGTGCATTACGCTCGATACAAATATCTCAAAACTAGTTCAGTCCTGAGAATTCGTTCCAAGTGGATACGCCTCGCGAACTCAGCGGCCATAATTCATAGATTCAAAGGTGTGCCGTAACATAATTAATTAACAAGTTAATTAGCGTATGTATGTTAATTATTCAATTAGGCGATTTTATTTCTCGTGGAAGTAATGGCCGCTTCATCGAGTGCTTTAGATCAAGGATTACATTGTGCTGTCTGCCAAAGGCAATTTTTAAAAAATTGGTTCAACTAAATTGAAAGACCCTTTATAGTCGGGATACGAAATACTATCCAAACTATAAAGAACTTAAATTTACTGTAAGGCAGTTGGCCTATATGAATGTCCAGTCACGAAGGGCATCCTCGCACAAAAAGTAGACTTCGCAAGACGGCACATTGCGCGTTCTCAGTGGCTAATCTGGCCGCGTCGCGAATATGATTTCGTCTTGGTCTGTATGCGTCGAGCTGTTATTCTGCGAATAGCACAATGCTCCTGTGCGCATTCCTTAAATTGAATTTCTGGAATACACATGTATTGTTGGGTGTGGTTCAGTTCGCCAAAGGAATACACGCGCTTACGAATTCATTATCATGAAGGCCTGACAACATATAAATATTTGATTACAAAATATTTAATAACACTTTATGGCAAAAATGACTCAGCCCTCATACACATTGCGTGAAGAAGTTAGAGTCGTTCGCGTTATTATCTGCATTAAACGTTTTGCAAATACTGCATTTTTGTAACGCACTTACTTTTTCTGCCAATTTGTGAACTGGAAGAAGAAAATTGCATGTACTGGGTTAGTGTACCTTGAATGCCGCTTGCAAGGGTAGTACCCGTACGATGGTAAAGAACAGTAAACATATTTACAACAGTTACTTACCTATACAAAAATACTTCGAACTATACTCAGCAAACGCAAATGAAACATCGAGAATACCCAAAATGGTAGATGCTGAAAACAAATAGTAAAACTATCGCACATGGGAAGCACATATTTACTTGTCAATGAAGGAATATACACTAGGGATTGACAGCCGTTTGCAGCCTATATAAACAATAATTATGCGTGGCTCTGATACCGCAAACACAAGACACTTGTAAAGTATTGGCAAACAACACACTTAGCTTCCTGGCACTCAGGATTTCTTCGCGATGTTCTGCGTAGTAACGCGATGAATTCAACCGGCCACGTTCAGAAGCTTCCGGATCTTCATTTTTTCGCCTATGTGAACTCTAGGCTTCCCTCAATCTAGATTCGGGATGTTCTCTTCTGCGACGCTTGGTTTAAGCTTCCCTAGCTCTCGCTTCCGTCTTTGGAAAGCAACTAGTGTCCAGTTGCCTGGTCGAAACCTGCCGAGCTGCCGCCAGAGGCATCGGCTGCCGTCACTGACACCGGGCGCGTTAGGCGTGAACGTGGTTGGCGTCGGCAGCAGCTCTACGCGTGCCACTACCACCTGCCTCCCTCCTCCTCTCCAACTCGCATCCACTGTGCTTCGCGATGCTATTTTATACTCCGCTTTCACTCTCTCTCTCAGCTCTCTCTCCCACAGCTCGGCGAATCTCTCCCACAGCAGGTATGGGGTATGGCGTTTTACAGCGTAAGCTGTTATGGGCTCATTCCAATAGGGGTATCGGTTCGCGATGGCGTCCGCCGCCACCTCCACCGCCGGCGTTGGGGACCGTAAGCGCTATTGCAGGAAATGCGAAAAAATTGCAGCCGATCCACGAAGTGAATGCTGATGATGGAGCGAAGCTCCCTGGACAATTACGGCTGCTGCTCGAGCTTTCGCTTCGGGGTCTTGCTGCCGTTGCCGGTGTGCTGCTGCTTCTCGTGTTCGTAGCTCTGGGTGAGCTTCGCGGCGTTGCTGTTGGGTTGCCGCATCTAGTTATCGAAGTGTTGGATCCGAGTCACGACTTTTGCGCTTGCGTTCGTGCTCCTCCATACTGCAGTGCTAAGTGTGGCGACAGTGGCGCAGCGCCGGTGCAACACCTGCGCGCGGTCTGTATGCGCGCTGCGTGCCCTCTGCGAACGGTTCTGCGCATGACGTCGTGCGCTTGCTCGGAGAGGGGTTCTGGAGCGGCGCGGGCGCAGTGCAACCCCTGTACGCGGTCGGTTTGCGCGCTGCGTGCGCGACGGGGAGATACGACGACGACGGCGACACCGGACATCGTGAGAGCCTAAGGAGCTTCACTCCTAAAAAGTACCCGCTTCCCGCCGGTATCGAGCGGCGCGCCCGCTGCCTGGGAGTCAGATACTCTACCACTGAGCCATGCAAGCGCTTGCTATCAGGCAGCGGAAAAAGGTCCTATAAACGCTCCCTAGGCCGGCGCAGACGACCCAAACCCCCACCAGTATGGTGGTGCCATCTAGGTAAGGCGCCTGCAAACGTAGCGTGCGCATGCGCAGACGACGAGATGCCATTCAGATGAGGCGCGCAATAAAAAAACGCCATCCCCTGCCCCCGCCAGTATGATGGCGCCATCTAGGTAAGGTGCCTGCAAATGCAGCGTGTGCAGGCGCAGACGACGAGATGCGATTCAGACGAGGCGCGCAATCAACGCGATTCCGATGTGAGATGTGTGCCACGTATTCTGGATGCCTCTTCGGTACACATTGTGCCGTCTCCTCGCAAGGTACGAACCGCTGCTGAAGAAGTGAATCGTAGAGCTACGTGCGTGGCTACAACCAGGCATCATCAGGCTCAACAGGCTGCTGTACAGAGAGCATTACAAGCCGCAGCTCACCGTCGACGCCGGGCGGACAGTTCAGACCGTTCTCGTCAAAACGAGGCGAAGAGACTGTCGCGAAGACCATGGTGTGCGTGGTGCCGAAATTGGAGCTATTCTTGAGCCGCTCCGCCAGCTTACGCTGTGACTTTGCTGCGTGTGCCGCGCATGCCGGTGAGTTTCTTTTGCTTACGCCAACGACACGCAAATTTCCTTGGCTGGTTGAGGTATACAACTTCGCTGTAATATAACTGACAACTGCCCAGCAAGCGCTATCGTTTAATAAAATCAAAACACTGTGTTACGGCTTAGAGACGCTACGCAGAATGGTATAGAACGATTACGGCCGGGTTCTGACAGGAGTCGCCATGATTCCAACATTTAAATTAAATATGCATTATTTCCTTATTGCAAAAACCAGCGTCTTCCAGTGCCATCCAGTGTGAATCCAGCGCGTTTTTTGACACTGGGTCGTTTGCGCACGCTGCGCACGCTTGCGCAGCGCTGGGAGTCACTGGGAGTCACTGCGAAACTGGTGAGATCGCTGGAGAAGTGGTGGGTCACACTGGACGAGACGCTGTTTTCACTACTATGACGCTGGGGCACACTGGTGTGCGCTGTACACGCGCTGGAGTTCGCGGGCTCGTACTGGAGACTGCGCTGGTTTCGCTAGTGCCGCACTGCCGGAGTATAGGCGCTGTTGAGTATTAAATGCTTGATACAATTTTATGGGCATCTCCTGTGCAAAAAACAGACTCCTGTCCTAAATATAGCGCTATAAGTTGGGATCACGGTGTAAAAAGGAAGGTGATCTGACGGCAGCGCGAGGCGCGGCCACTTAGTATGACTCTACGCACACCGATGCCGCAAGGGGCAGCACATGTTCTGGGGACCACTATTTCGCTCGCTTTGCTGGCGCTTTATGGGCACGCGCGGCAGAAGTGCTTTATTTCGATTAATATATGTCGTTGGCCTGCTTAAAACGACTCTACTTGGTTGGGGAAACGTCCCTTTATTTTTCTGCCGACATTCCGATTGACTCCGACGCGGCGAGCAGCGGTAAGCGCAGTGCGCCGTCTGCTCGAGCAGACGACGCGTCTCTCTTGTGTTCGAAATGGCGGTATTTTGACTGCAAGTGGCATGAAACCTTCTACCTGCTCAGGATTCGGCGTCTAAATAACGAAAAATTGCATATTTTTGGGTATGGGTGTTTAAATGCTGACGGAGGTCGTAAATTATCCACTGTTGTGCCGCTTCTCCAAGGCCTCCTGAAGACGTGCTGCCCCTAGCGGCGGCGCTCACTTCCGGTCACACGAAGTGGCCGCTCTCTCGCCCCAGCGCGGGTGCGCCGTCGGAGCACCTTTCTTACACCGTGGTTGGGATCATAAATGTCTATTTCGTGTCGGCGGTGTTGCAGCTTGGAATAAAGGTGCTTGATGCTAGCCCATGCATATGCGACACTTCAGATCACTTTCGCTTTGTACATTGCCCTTTTGACTATGCGGATAGCTGTATTCGTGAACGAAATTACGCAAACGCAGATAACGGCTCATTTTCTAGTAGTTTGTACGTAATCGATGACTGCGAGTTGTCGCAGTGTTGTATAGTCGACACGAAACCAAGCAGCCGTTCAGACGCGTTCGAACGGACCTCAAAAAGTCTGCCGCTGATGGATATAAGCGCACCGACAACAAATCTGTGCTGATTCGTGCGCTTCCACTTTCCCTGCTGTACTAAAAATAATAGTTAAAAGGTTATGAAGCTCAAATACAAACATTTTCGCATTCGCCCAGTACCCACACCGAGATCGTTCGCTTCAACCAAAGGTTAAGCCTTCCGTACATACCCGCCGAGTTCGTCTACACTATCGGCCCGTCTGGGCTGGGGAATCAACAAGTCTAACGAGGATAAATCCCTCTGTAGTTCACCTTTCCCATCGGTGTTTTTAAACAGACCATTCTTTCGTGTGTACAGTGTCAGCATGACAAGCGATGAGCGCCGATATGACGTGTTATAAACTTACCTATATGTGCTGTCGCAGAAGGCTGTCAGCCGCATTAACTGACCGCTTCTCTTACGGAGATATGTGCCTAAACATACGTGTCAATTGAAAAGCATTGTCGAGCTATGGAAATGTTGCATTACCTTTGCGCGAAGAATAAGAGACGGCTGTCAAAATCGGCAGTAACGGCCCGTACAACATTCCGGGTCGGCGGTTCATTTAAGGCTTTTTTCGTAGTTAATATGCCAGTCGCAAAAGCAAATCAGTGTTGCAGCACTTCCAGGCATACTATGCAATACGGACCACTTTTTGGTTTTGATAGAGGCGTAAGTTTTAGCTGAAGGCGATGTCACATCTACCATGTCTGTGCGAGAAGTCTGTGCAAAGCTACAACTGTGTCTGCGCGTTGACGAGGCAAAATATGAACTGGTAACCACGGATCGGCGTGGCGTAGTGGTGAGATACTGGGATTGAGGTCTCTAGAGCGGAGGATGGAAACCTCGCGGATTTTTAAAAAACTTTTTTTTCTTTTTTTATTGCATTACAACGTTCTCTGTTTCTTTCTGTATTCGAAAAAATATATAAGGTACCCAGGCACCACGTATTTCTCACTCTAAAGCTGCATTTCGGACCAGTAACCCGCGCCCAGCGCCTCCCAGTATGCCGCACCTTGCTAGCGTCCCAGTATCCAGCGCGCCACACTGGGCCCATAATTAGGCATAGCACTGGGCACTGGATACTGGGTTTTGCAATAGGGTTATGTTACTTTTATTTAATGTTATTTAGCTCTGTTAGTAACTAACACTTCACGACATTACCAAGAAAAACAGCCTTACCCTAACAAGACGCTTGTTAAGCCGGAAAAGACGCAAAAACAAAAAAGAAGAAATTGGTGGCGTCTGCAACTTGAATTTTCTGCGAAAGCTTATCGTGGCGTCTCGGATTTACGGCATCTGTTCAGGTATAACTCCATCTTATTGGTAAAAAGGGTTAACGTAACATTGTATAATATTATCAATGAATTAAAAAACTTCGAGAACGTTTTCCGGGTCACATTAACTCAAATACAATAAATATATTGAAATCCGTGATGTCGCGCTGACTTAACGGCGCTGTAGTTTCAAGACAAAATGCAAAACATCGAACTTTGTATGTCATTCTATGTTTAATAGTCAATATATTACTGCAAAAGAAAGAATAATCTATGCCTTAGCAAGAAATCTCTGATCGATATAAAGCGAGTCAGTGTTTTGTTTTTGTGACTCATTAATGATTGAAATAGTGATATGCGACTCATGTGAGAATGGTTCACCCTCTCCTTCAGTTTGGCGCGCCGTGTTTAATGTTGATACTCTTGATTAACATAAGCACTCAGAAAGGACTAATTCAGTAGTACACTTTAGCACGGCTAGAATGTCGTAAGTCACAATGCGTGCTCAGGGTCCCAAATGGCGCAAGGGTGTTGGAGATTTACTGGAAATGTCTAACCAAGTAGGGGCAGCCGAGAGGAGGCAAGTTTCATATGCCTCCATAGGCATGTTTCAAATGTAGACCTATTGACTTTGTAGGCGAGACATCTCACGAGAATGAATATTGAAAAGTTCGCGGGAGGGGCGAGACGAAGTGTTCAATCGAGGCGGAGTGTCAAACCGAGAAAAAGAATGTTCAGCGAGGAGTAATGCCCAACGGAAACGAAATTTACAACCAAAACAATATGTCCACTCAGATTGTGTGTCTCGTTGGACGGAATATATAATAAGAGGGAATATCCAACAACAAAGCGGATATTTTGATCTTGGGGAGCATTTAATCTTTAGGCTGAGCCTGGAGTGCCCATAATCTGGTAATAGTCATTTGCGCTCAAATCGAGCTTTCAGGGCAATCCCAACAGTCCCTCTGACAGACTGCGACGAAAGTGAGAAAATGATCAGGCATGACGTGTAAAGACGTATAAATATTTAGCATTCCTAGTAGTTAGCACAGTTAGCCGTGCAATGCTCTTTGGATAGAATTGTTTGTTTTTGATTAACGGTACTGGGATGCCATCTACTCCTGCGACCGAGTTATTCGTGACATTTACTTCTCCTTATTTCCAGCAAAAGCTTTCTGTGCTATGTTTTAATTTCTCGGGTTTCGGTGCTGTTGCTAGATTTGTTTGACCTGAACTGCAATTTCGTTGTGCCGAAGTTATCCCTAAAGATGTTTAGAATCTAACCCAGCGCATCGTCTCCAACGAAGCTGTTACCGTCTTCATCCCTTATAATCGTTTGCGAGTTTTGTCATGGAGCTCCGAGTGCTCTTACGTGGTTCGAGAATCTGAATTTAAAATTCTCATCCACAAGCTCACTAGTCACCCTTTTCTTTTCACAGTACTTGCTACATTTAACGAGCACCTCTTCTTTCTCTAATCGCAACTTGTAATGCATAAGAATTCTCTGGCGAGTACCCCAGCAAAATCTGTCTGTCTGTCACGCGAAATGTCAAGAAGATGTTTAGGTGTTTTGCATTCGCTATACAATGTGGCAAAGAATTTCATTCTGAACTAAAGGGTCCTCTAGGCGGCGGCGCTGAACCACCTCTGCTCACGCAGATCGTTTACCAGCAGCGGCAGACTAAGGATGTCCACCAGTTGCGTCGCTCATTCTTCAGAAAGAAAGCGTGAATGCGGCAACGCGTGGCTCGCGCGGAGCCCTTTATCTTGCTGCAGCGGTGGCGCTGGCGAAGTAGCGCATGCGCAGTCAGCCCGAAGCACGCCAGTGCATCGTTTCCGCGCTCGCCGCATGCCCAGTCGCCGCCGGCATGCACTCCGCTTTCCTCATCACCCTATCCTCATGCTCTCCTCCTCCGCTTTCCGCCTCATGATGCTGCCTGCACCATCCTCCCTCGCTTTCCTATTGGCGCACTTTTTGCTATCGCCGTCTTTAATATTTCCCTGCACTCCGCGTTCGCTTTCATCCTTCGCTGTGCGCATTCGCTTGGTTAAGAGGGACGACGCTGACGCTCACTGCAGCAACACGAGCCTAAAATTTGCGCTCTAATGCGAATAACTCATTGGTACATGAAATAATAGTTAGAAAAATAGCAATAAATCACTTGTGGCGTTTTAAAAACTAGTGGCTTCGTCATCGCCGCGTGATCTTTACAAGAAAAAGGAAAATGAGAAAAGAAGTAAGCAAGAGAAAAAAAAAAAACTCACCGACGATGGCGATACACCCTAGTGGGAAACTTGAGCCCAGCTCTATACGTGCTTTCACGTCGTGATATATTGGCTGACGAAGACAATCTGTCTCGTGCAGCACGTTGCAAACGGATTAGTCAGGCACGACTGCCCGGGTTATCGAGAAATCGCAAGAGGCAGCGAGTGGGTGACGCGTAGGCGCGATTCACAGCATCCGCCGCAGACAGACCTACACTCATGCCGCGCTTTGTTTCCGTATATATGGTGTCGGTCGCGTCATTATCAAAACACGACGCGCGCTACTCTGGCGCAAACTCGCAGTCATCGTCGCCGCAGAGCACGTCTTGCGCGGTACTATACGCTTTATTCCCACGCGTTCGCCTTACCCTCCTACTCCGCTTACCGCCTCATGGTTCCGCTGCACACTCCTCCTCTGCTTTCTTCCTTCGTTCCTCCGGTCTCTTCGCTGTCGTCGTGTTTGATTTCCCGCTGCGCACCGCGTTCGCTCTTTCATCCTTCGTTGTGCTGGTTTGCTCGGTTACGCCGAGGAACGCCGACGCTCGCCGCAGGAACGGCCGCCTAATAAGAGCTGCGCTCTAAAAACTGTTGTGGTGAAAACGATTGTGAAGGTGTTCCAGCTCAGTAGATGCCGTTACTTTCAAGGGGCCATGCAGCTGCATGGCAACCCATCTGCCTACTATTCAGTAGATGGATTTCATTTCTTCTGAACCACAAAAGCGATGAGTAGACATGCCTATGCTAAGAAAAGCAAGTAAGAAAAAGCGAAGTAACTGCCGAGCCGAAGAATCCTTACGTATTAGTTTATATTAAATTTTCTGTTGCATTTTCGGCTTCTTCACATTACCTTGAAGCATGCTTACGCTCTTCTATAGCTTGCTTTATTTCCTTCCACCATTTACGTGGTTTCCGCTTTCCAATCCAACAATTTGGCGCATGCGCGATGGCGAGCTGAATCTGGTGGTACTGCAAGCAACCCATCGACTCCCTGGGCACACGTCCTCGGCTGTAACTGGTTGGCCTATTCGTTTAAGGCTTATTCACTCTAGGCTGACACGACACCGATTTTGGTCTGCCGACTGTTGACGACAGCGTTTGCCTTCGGCAACTGCGGCGATTTTTCGATATCCACTGATTTCATTAAAATTTTGAACATATGTTTTCCTTTGTCACTGATTATTTGTGCAAAACGATGTGACTTCAAGCAATCGCGTTTTCCTGAAAATTAATTTTAAAGATTGGTTGCGTGTGCCCAACTGAAGCCCACAAATTTTCAATGTTTTGCTGGCCACCCTGTTCTTGTGACGTCCGAACCTACAGCGGCGCCTCACCTAGCAGGCGACGAAGCGCGTTCTTCTTCATAGGGATGGGGGCCGACGATCACCGTTTTGACAGATGGTCATCACTGCAAGCATTCTTCTTCGGTCTGCAAGCATTGTAGGCAGCGAATCAATGGATGGAGGCTGGTGTCGTGTGGACGGTTGCAACGTGCAACACAGCAGCGAAGACGAAGTTTGTCTGTTATCACAGGTTTTCTTCCAAGAGTGAAGTGGTTTTCCTCAGGTTTTCTTGGAGAGAAGTGGCTTTGTGCTTGTAGTGTCTTACACTAACACTATGTGCCGTCACTTAACTACATGTAAACTCGAGAGGTGGCGCCACAAGTGTCACATGCATATACAGTAGTAGACATGCTTCAACAAAGGCTTCTGTTTCGGTTGGTCTGGATTTGGCGTGAGTCGTGTGGTGCGTCCGTTTGGCCGCCTGCTCTGGCAGGCATAACAATCTGGCGACGAGGATGCTGCCTGGCATTCCGCCGCCGCCACCGTTTCTGGCTGCTCCCAGCACGCCAGGTATACATGGTCCCACGGGCCGCGTCTGTTCTAGAACTTCGCTCTCGCTTCCGGAGCGTCCGAGCTGCCGGCGGCCTTCCTTCGAGCCCTTCTCTTGCACTGCCTTGGCGCCACCAGAAAACACCACCGGACGAACATGGCGCTGCGTCTGCGTCATCTTCTCGGCAGAAAAATGTGCTTGGTCCTGCGCTCTTTAAGTAAGGACTCATTGTCCCTGGACGTAAACTATCGGCCATGGTGGGGTACTATCTCAGTCGGGTAACCTTCACGTGTGAAGAACGTGAGAAGAAACTTCATCATCATCTGAGAGGTAGCCTCAGGGCAGAATGCCACTTCTGGCCATTTGGAAACAGCCGGCAGATCCCACGCCCTGTGGGAATCAATGTTATGCGAAGCACTGTGCGGGGAGCCTACCAAGTTAACGAAACGACCATGAGAGCACCATGACGCAGGCGGCTTTTTCATGACCTGCATGCCACTCATGTAATGGCATTCACGTCATGAGCCCTCAGGAGTCCCTTTAGCAACGCCTAGGAGAACTTAAGGCGAAATCCTTAGCCATGCTCATGACTGACTTCAACCATTGACCTTTAGCCTTATCGTTCACTTCCTACCACATCCGAACCCATTCCACTGGTGTTTGAGTGTTAACCTTTTTTTGCTGAGTCATTGTCATTTTTGCCGAGTCATGCTCATGACTATGACTTCTACCATTATCCTTAGTGTTTCCTTCACTTAGTACTCACGTCAGAACTCATTTCAGCGCTTTCTGAGTGTTAGTAGTTTTTCACTGAGTCATTGTCGTTTTTTCTGAGTCATCCTCATGACTATGACTTCTACCACCATCCTTTAGTGTTTCCTTCAGTTAGTACCCACGGCAGAACCCTTTGATAGTTCTTGAGTGTTAATGTTTTTCGCTGGGTCATTGTCATTTTAGGCGTCTGTTTTATGAGCTACATTACACACATGTCACGACATTCGTGTAATGTCCTATCTTTTATGTTCTTCATGCACTGTTGTCATACTGTGCCAATTTTGGTGCCTACCAAGTTAAGGAAATTACCCTGAGAACACCAAGACGTAGGTAGCTGTTTTATCATCCACATGACACAGGTCATAATATTCAGGTCATGACCTATCATTTATGTTCGTCCTACACTCTTGTCATAGTATACCAATTTTTGTAAATGCAAGTTAACGATATGACCATGAGAGCACCAAGACGTAGGCGGCTAGATAGATAGATAGATAGATAGATAGATAGATAGATAGATACATTCTGTCAAAGTGGCAAATGTTCACCAAGAAATGCTTCGCATTTAAAATAATCTACTACTGCAATGACCAATCTGCAGTTTGTAGGCGCATGCTGAAAAAGACCGACTATGTCAATGGCAATCTTGTACTAGGGGTTATCGGGGAGAGCTAGTATTGCAGCGGATTGCAGACGCTGGGCTCAAGCTCAATGACAAATGCGTTTTTAACGCTTCAGAGCTCTCATTTCTTGGTCATCGCGTGAGCGCAGAGGCAGTAGCGCCCATTTAGACCAATGTTGATGCAATCGTTCACGCATCCACCCCGCAGATGCTGGCAAGCTTGGGTCCTTCTTGGGACTAGTGGAATATTATGCAAAGTTTGTCCTGCGCCTAGCAGAGGAAGTACAGCCCACGCGCAGACTTCTATGTCCCTTTAACTGGGCGGCTACTGCTTAGAGCATATTTGAAAAAGTAAAGAATCTCCTTGCCTCCCACAAGGTACTACGGATGTTGCATCCAGCACTTCCTGTCATTGTGGCAACCGACGCATCTGCATATGGCCAGGGTGCAGTACTGCCACGAATCGATGGCCAGCACATTCGAACCGTCGCATTCGCATCTCGAACATTGACGGAAGCAGAACGAAGGTCCTCGACTGGTGGACGCGAGGCTATGGCCTGTTTTTCGGCTTGCGAGAAATGGCATGTATAAGTATGCGGACGTCCATTTACTCTGCAAACGGATCACCAAGCGCTAGTGGCCCGGCTCTCGGCTAAAAGCACAGAACAGCAACCACTCCGCATCCCAAGATGAACTTCCCGGTTACTACGCTACAATTTCACGGTGTAGCACAGGTGTGGAGAACACAACTCGGTAGCCGATACCTTGTTCCGGCTACGTCGGAAAGACACTGAAGGTGGCCTTGAGATAGACGAAGGAATCGCGTCTCTAGTGACGTCGGTACACTAAGAAGACCTAAACGACTTGCTAAAACTGACGATAGCACGCTCCAACAAGTTGTCGGTTACGTGTAGACATCCTGCCCGCCCCGCAAAAACCTGGCACTCCACCTGACTCCGTACTATGAAGTCCGATGGGAGTTATCGGTAGTTGATCGTGTGCTCTTGCCTACTAAGCGCATCGTTGATCCTGCCAAGCTCGCAGCAAGTACTGGTGGCGAGGATTGGAGAAGAAAGTTCATAGGACTATATGAGCTGCAGTGTTTGCTAGAGCGCAAACAAAAGTTCCAAGAACGCGGCCACACCACTTCAGCCAGTAGCTATTCCTGATAAGCCCTGGTAAAGGATCGCCATGCACATCGGCGGTCCCTTCGAGCATGGGCCTGCAGACTGCAGACTCGTAATTGCAGGAGTAAATTATTTTTCAAAATGGCCAGAAGTGGCATTCTGCCCTGAGGCTACCTCTCGCACGGTGATGAATAGAGACCGGATTTTAGGCAAATGCCTTTTTTGTTCCTTGCGCTCCTATCGCCCCACTTTGATATATGAGCATGAATTAGAGGTTAAGAAGGGCTTTTATAGTGTTTTTATAGTGCCTATAAATGCCTATTTTGGTGTTTGTGCCTAAATGCCTATAAATGCCTATAAATACCTATAAATGCCTATTTTCAATATCGGCGCCTATATGAACACTATTTAGCCTCAAGTTTCGCTTTCGAATGCAGTTAGAGACCGTTATTCATGTTACCGGGCAACATTGATTGTTCTGAACTCTATGGGGTTCAACCTAGTCCTTTAGTTCAACGAAGTCCCGGAAAACCACTGCTAGCAGCATTGAAATGAGACGCGCCGGCCAGCATACGCCGCTGCGCTGACATTGCGCTAGCCGTTGGCGAATGCGAAACCGCGGAGAGCCGTCAGGAGTAAGGAGAATGAAGAGCAAAAGAAGAAAGAAAAATGTGACATGCACGCAGCATTTGTTTTGCTTGTAATTTACTTTTTAAGGTGTTCACCGCTGTCGGGCGTTCCTTCTCAGCGTGCGAGATCATTCTCAGTGACAACAGGCTCAATTTTGAATCCAAAAATCTGGAGATGGTGGCAGTTTGCTATTGTTTCCACAATCATCACAGTGATTCTTAGACTACGTTCCGAGTGCTCTCCAAACATATTGTTACGGGGAAAAGAAGAAATGTATTTACAATGTATTTACAAGACTGGCAACGGCTGACAAGATCGTAGTAAGCACGCGAAGTCCCGAGCTTCGTCTTCTTCAAGTCCTCTCAAAACGTCTTCTTCATCGCTCTGTCACATGACCCCCGGCGGCTGAAGCACCGACCCAGTGCTGGTTAGGAGGCGGTCGAATGATACGGCTTAAGACGCGCGACGTGGACTGCGTCGGAACGAGGCTGAGCCACGGTGGGGTCAAGAGGGGCGATTTCGTAGGTGACGTCGGTTACTTGACGCCAGACGCGGTAAGGACCACGGTAGCGTGAAAGCAACTTCTCCGAGAGGCCAACGCGTCGCGACGGAGACCAAAGGAGAACCCGAGCGCCCGGTGTGTAGTGGGCGTCACGATGGCGGGTGTCATATAAGCGGCGCTGATTTTCCTGCGAGTCCACAAGTCGACGTCGGGCAATATGGCGTGCCTCTTTTGCCTGGAGTATGGCGTCCCGGGCGCACTCTGATGTGAAATGCAGGCTATCAGGCAGGAGGCTGTCGAAAGGTAGCGTAGGGTCGCGGCCAAACAAGAGGAAGAATGGAGAGAAGCCTGCGGTATCGTGGCGAGAAGAATTCTAGGCAAAGGTAACGAATGGTAATGCAACGTCCCAGTCGCGATGGCCAGCGGAGACATACATGGATAGCATCTCAGTGAGGGTCCAGTTGAGACGCTCGGTTAGACCATTCGCTTGTGGATGGTAAGCAGTAGCAAGTTTGTGTTTAGTCGCGCACGAATGTAGAATGTCATTAACAACTTTAGAAAGAAAGTAGCGGCCTCGGTCGGTGAGGAGCTGTCGAGGGGCACCGTGGTGAAGGATGACGTTTTCTAGTAGTAAATCGGCGACATCGGTTGCACAGCTTGTCGGAAGAGCCCGTGTGATTGCGTATTGGGTGGCGTAATCTGTTGCTACAGCAATCCACCTATTTCCCGAAACAGACGTAGGAAAGGGGCCTAAAAGATCAACGCCGACACGAAAGAATGGTTCTGATGGCACGTCAAGTGGTTGAAGGCGGCCAGCAGGGAGTGTGGTCGGCTTTTTACGTCGTTGACAAAGGTTACACGCAGCGATATAACGGCAGACGTCACGGTAAAGACCAGGCCAAAAAAAGCGCCGACGAAACGCGGTCGTAAGTCCGTGACACGCCAAGGTGACCGGCAGTCAGCACATCATGAAGCTGGGCGAGAACAGTCCGGCGCAGATGCGAAGGGACAACTAAGAGTCGGTGTGGGCCGTCAGGGCACATGTTACAGCGGTGCAATATGCCATCGTGGAGTTCAAACATTCCAAGAGAATGGTCGGGCGTCGCTGAAGTCAGCCGCTGAATAAGGTCTTTTAAGAAGTTGTCCCGGCGTTGTTCCACTCCGATATCGTCAAAAGCACTCAGAGAGAGAACGGTGACAGGAGATGCCGGCCGTAGAAACGTCAGGTGGGTCGACAGGATGGCGCGACAAGCAGTCCGCATCTTGGTGTAACCGGCCTGTCTTGTATAAAACTGAGTAGTTGTATTCTTGAAGGCGCAGAGGCCATCGGCCAAGGCGCCCAGAAGGATCTTTCAGAGATGAAAGCCAACACAGTGGTCAGTGATGACTGTGAATTGGCGGCCGTACAAATAGGGGCGGAATTTTCTCACTGCCCAAACGAGAGCAAGACACTCGCGCTCAGTGATAGAATATTTACGCTCAGCAGGGGAAAGAAGGCGGCTGGCGTCAGCAATAACACGTTCTTGTCCTTGTTGTTTCTGGGCCAGGATAGCTCCAACACCATGGCCGCTGGCATTGGTACGGACTTCTGTTGGAGGTGATGCGTCAAAGTGAGCGAGAATGGGAGGGGAAGTAAGCAGCCGGATCAGCTCAGTGAAAGCACGAGCTTGCTCACGGCCCCAAATGAAGGCAGCGTCTTTCTTGCGGAGCTGAGTAAGAGGGCGTGCAACGTCCGCAAAATTGCGGACAAACCGAGGAAATTAGGAGCAGAGGCCCAACAAGCTGCGAACGTCCTTAGCGCACGTTGGCACCGGAAAGTCTTTCACTGTCCGGATTTTATCTTGATCAGGACGGACACCAGAAGGATCGACGAGATGTCCGAGCACAGAAATTTCACGACGACCGAAGTGGCATTTGGACGAATTGAGTTGTAGCCCCGCCCGACGAAAAACAGATAGGACCGTCGATAGGCGTTCGAGGTGCGTCGCAAATGTCGGAGATAAAACGATCACATCGTCCAAGTAACAGAGGCAGATGAACCACTTGAAACCGTGTAGGAGGGCGTCCATCATTCGTTCAAATGTGGCTGGGGCATTACATAACCCGAAAGGCATCACTTTGAACTGATAGAGGCCGTCGGGAGTAATAAAAGACGTTTTCTCACGGTCCATGTCATCGACGGCAATTTGCCAGTACCCGGAGCGAAGGTCTATGGACGAAAAATATTCTGCTCCATGGAGGCAATCCAGGGCATCGTCAATGCGTGGTAGCGGATAGACGTCCTTCTTGGTTACCTTGTTTAGGTGCTGATAATCTACGCAAAATCGCCAACTGTTGTCCTTTTTCTTAACTAGGACAACAGGGGATGCCCATGGGCTGCAAGAAGGCTCAATGATGTTACGAGAAAGCATCTTATCAACTTCGTGTTGGATGATGTCTGTAGGAGAGACGCGGTAGGGTCACCGATGGATTGGGCTCGCATCCCCGGTGTTAATGCGATGTTTGACAACAGATGTTTGTCCGAGAGGACGGTCTCCAAGGTCGAATAAGTCCCAGTACGAGGAAAGGAGGCAACGTAGTTCATTGGCACACTGGGGCGGAAGGTCGGACGCGATCATTTTCATTAGGGCATTCAAGTCTGAAGGGGCAGGAGGCACAGCAAGAGTTGCACACGAGGAGTCGTCAGCAGTTAAACCCGAAATCTGGTAGTCTCGGGCCGGCGTGATTTGCGCAAGTGATATGCCGCGCGGGAGAACTTCTGCACTAAGTCCAAAGTTCACTAGCGGAAGACAGGACGTGTTGTCCGTAATGGTAATGACGGTATGAAAAAATGCGACGTTATGCGAGAGCAGGACATCCGGATTAGGAGATACGATGTAGTCACCGTCTGGAATGGGCGGAACGGGTGACACACCTATGAAGGTAACGGCAAGGTGAGGGAGGCGAATATGCTCTGTGGAACATAGCCGGATCGGAGCACTGTCGGTGGGATCAATAGCAACAGGTAGAGCGAGTTGAACAACACCAGCAGAACAGTCTATCAAGGCGGAATGGGCTGAGAGAAAGTCAAGTCCCAGGATTAGGTCGTGAGGGCAGTGTTCTAGGACATAGAATAAAACAGAAGTATGATGATCGGCGACACTCACACGAGCTGGACACATGCCAATAACGGCCGGCGTTCCCCCGTCGGCGACTCGGAGCACAGGCGACGGGGCAGGAGTGAGGACTTTCTTGAGATGATGGCGAAGCTGAGAACCCATGACAGATACGTGCGCGCCAGTGTCAATCAGAGCCGTAACGGGTACACCATGCACGATCACTTTGATGAGGTTCCGATGTGTGGGCTGGGTCAGAAGAGGATTTTGGCGTCGGGTCGGTATAGCAGCATCACCTCTAGGTGCTGCACCCGTTACATTTCCGAAAGCGTGCGCCGGAGGGAGCTGGGCGACGGTGACCGATGCGATGGGGGCGAGCGGGAGGAGCGGCGATGTGGCGAAGGAGAGTGGCTAGAGCGGGCGGGCCGAGAAGTGTCGCCAGGAGTTACTGGTTGCATGCGCGGTGGGAAGCGAGAAGCAGCATGAGGCGGGCGGTCGGATGGCAGATAGGACCAAGGGGTCGAATTCCACGAAGAGCGGCAGTGACGTGAAATATGACCGATACGGCCACAAGTGAAGCATATTGGCCTGTCGTCGGGAGTGCACCATTCAGCCGGGTTGCGATACCGCCGAGGGGCATTCATGTTGCGAGGGCGCATGACAGAGGTGGACGAAGCGTAGTCAGGCCGATTAATGGAGCAGACGTTGGTCAAGCCAACGTTGGCCAATTCCTGGCGTACGACGGTCAGGATCAGGGAAACGGTGGACTGGCAATTGTTGGAGCCAAGGGTTGGGGCTTGGATAGGAGATGCGGCCTCGATTTCACGCCGGATGATGTGGACGATGTCATCAGAGCGATTTGGCGTGGGCAGACTGCGGAGGTCTTCGCAGGTGGACGTAGCAGCCGTGTTGGGGAGGCGGGGAAACGGGTGGGCAATGCGGCGGCTCTTGGCTTCTTCAAACCGCCGGCATTCGGTAATGATGACTTGTACAGTAGAAGAATTCTTAAACGCAAGGAGGTGAAAGGCATCATCTGCTATGCCCTTAGTGACATGTGCGACCTTATCAGCTTCGGACATTCTCGGATCCACTTTGCGGCACAGAGCGAGCACGTCCTGGATGTATGTGAGGTAGGACTCGGTGCACGTCTGGACACGCGAAGCGAGGTCTTTTTGAGCAGCGTGCTGACGTCCAACAGGCTTGCCAAACAAATCTGTGAGCTTCTCTTTACAAATGTCCCAGGTGGTAAGTTCCTCTTCGTGGGTCTGAAACCAGACGCGTGCCGTTCCCGCGAGATAGAATATCAAATTAGCCAGCATGGCGGTCTGGTTCCAATGGTTGCTCTTGCTCACCTGCTCATAAAGTTGAAGCCAATCTTCAACATCCGTGTTGTCAGTGCCGGAAAAGGTGCCGGGGTCGCACGGTTGTGCCAGAGTGACGGTTGGCGTGAGGGCCGACGAGCCCGAAGCATCCTCCCCTTGAGTTGGCATGGTAGATGCAGCCAAGGAGCGCCCGCTGCGTAAATCCGTCTTGCGCTTGAGCCCGCACCTCCACGAAAAATGTTACGGGAAAAGAAGTAAGAAATGTATTTACAGTGTATTTACAAGACTGGCAGCGGCTGACAAGATCATAGTAAGCACGCGAAGTCCCGAGCTTCGTCTTCTTCAAGTCCTCCCAAAACGTCCTCTTCATCGCTCTGTCACAATATTTCTTCAAACATGTGCACTTCAATTGGGCGGTAGTGTATTTGGCAGTGTTGGGTCGTCTGGCCTGTACAATTCTGATAACGTCATTGTATATGAGAAAATTGCGAAGAGTTGTACCTAACAGTCCTCATGTAAGCACATGCTAATTTCTTAATAAATAGTAGTCTCTCTTGCATTTGTTATTTGTCTGTATTTGTTGTGTCTTAATTTATTTGCGTCAGTCAGACATAATGTATCGGTTTTTTAAATCAGTATTCCCAGCTTTCAAGTATCCTTTTTCATACCTGTTTCACTGTATATGCGACACTCGAGTACAGTGGCCAATGAACATAAATATGAGCAGTGTGCTTATTGAATGAAGCCAATTGATAGTCATTAGTCCAGCAGTTTTATGGGACAATTGCACGGCTATTTTCAACTGTTCGCGCCTTTGTGCCATCATAGACAATAACATTTCTTGTTTTTCTATCGTAGATATAGGCCCCGCACGTCTTAGTTTGAAATTATTTGCATTTATGTAAAAATTTATTGTGCCTATATTTACGACGTCGGAAGCCTAAAACGTTGTTTTACCTGCTATTTTGGCGCATAAAACGCTCTATTTTTAATGCCTAAAGATCCAGCCTCTAGTGATGAAAATTCTTTCCACGCTCTTCGCACATGAAGGTTACCCGACCGAGATAGTATCCCACCATTGGCGACAGTTCCTGACCAGGGAATTCGAGTCCTTCGTTGAAGACTGCGGGATCAACCACATCTTTTTCTGCTGTGTACCACCCACAGACAAATGGTCTCGTCTGTTCGGCGCGCCGACTGGTCCCCAAGTAAAAACGCGTGTCTATGCCGCTGCTCACAGCACTCCAAAGTGCTAGAAAGACAGCGTGTACTTGCGGGAAGCTTTTGGGAGCGCAACACCAAACTGTGGAGGCGACATGCAGTAATTATTTGAATTGACTTGGCGTAACACAAACAAACGTGACAAAGGCGGAAAGTTCAAATTTTTCCGGGGGTGGGGGGGGGGGGCAACCAGCTTTCCGAAACCTACCCATGTATATATATATATATATATATATATATATATATATATATATATATATACAGGGTGTTTCAGCGAACACTTTCAAAAATTCTTAAAGGTTGCCTGTGGCACAATTCTAGTTCATGAGCTGGTCTATTCGAAGAGGCGGATATTACTTACATGAGAAGTTAAAATGCGTAATCAAATAATTAACAAAAATTCACTAATTAAGTTTTAACTAATTACCTGATGGCCCATATTGCAATTTACAAATTGTAGCCGTGGAGTTCACAAGACGGATGCACTAGGAACGAATTCTCGGGATGACACCTGTTTGGAGATATTATTTCCCGAACTTTGCGCAGAAATGCATTGGCGTTCCAGTTACTTGCTTAAGAAAACATCGTTTTCTGGATTGAAGCACAAAATTAACTGGAACACCAATGCATTTCTCCGCAATGTTCGGGAATTAATATCTCGAAACTGGTATCATCCTCAGAATTATCGCTAAGTGGATCCGCCTTGCGAACTCCACGGCTACAATTTGTAAATTGCAATATGGGCCACCAGGTAATTAGTTAAAAACTTATTAGTGATTTTTTCTTATTAGTTGATTATGCATTTCAATTTTTTGTGCAAGTAATGTACGCCTCTTCGAGTAGACCAGCTCATTAATGAGAAATGGCCTATCTGCCACAGGCAACCTTAAATAAATTTTGAAAGTGTTCGCTGAAACACTCTGTATATATTACACCTTTGCTAAGAATTTTCTATATCTCGATTTTTGGCGAAGGCAATTATATCGACACTCAAGGTAAATTCTCGCTGTGGTTGTCACCGTGATATACCGTAATAAACCCAAAAGCCATATAAATAATCGACCCATTCACTGTGGGTCCGGCAACAAGCACGGAGCAGTGAGCCGCAAAGGATGGCAGCTTGATGGACATTAACTTGCCGCGCGCTCAATATTCGGGTTAGTTGTAAGTCACGTAATCATACGCGAATGGGACGCAGAGCACGCGTCTTCTCCTCTAGCCATGCCATAGCTGTGAATGAACCTGCGCGGATGACACTTATGTGGCCCGCGCGCCATATCTAATTGTTGGTAATTATCGGAGGGTGCAATGATAAAGGGCGAGCAGGGATGGATTCTAACTTCATGCGCGCTGTCTTCTTTGCCGTGCTGTCTTCCTGCGCCTCTAGTGTTGCAGAGTTAAGAGAAAGAGGTCATTACAGATCACTGCCAGAGGCCGTCTGTAGTGGACGAAAAATAGGCAGATAATAATGATGAATCTAATTTTAGGAGTTGCGGTGGATCGCGTGGCTGTACGAACCATTCGCCTCCACTGCCGGCGTTCTTCATAGTGCTTGCGTTGTGAAAGCGAGTGCTCGATGTCATCCAGTCAGGTATTACAGGTTTGCATAGTCCGTGCATTACACTATGCTTGTTATTTCAATTTTAGGTGAATGTTTACTACAATTTATATGGCCATTATAACTAACGTATAGATTCTTGTAAGGGCCGCACTTTGCTGTCGCGATTTTACTGGGCTTGACAATAGACAGGGCCATTTGACTCCGTTTTTCCAACTACGAGTATGAAATCGGCCGTAAACCTCTGCGATCGCCTCCTCTCGACACCCAGTAGTGACGCCCGAAAGTACGCTGCGCGTGATAATTCGCGGTTGAACGCGACAAGAATCGGCGCACGGAACGCGATTGCTTCTCGGTTCGAGGTCTTTTTTTTTATATTGGCTGTCAACTTGGGGGTGCGGCCCTTATAACAAGGGTGCGATCCTGACACGGATTTACACGGTAAGAATCATCCTTGGTGTAATTGTCTTCTACTTTGCTACCACTAATACTGTTCTGCCTTCCCAGCCGAATTGCACTGTCTTTTTTAGTACTTTGAGTCCGAGTATAAGCGCTGCTGCGCATGACTTGCAGACTTCTATTTATTCTGATGTCGAGTGACTCCGGCTTGACAATATTTCGGTGACTGAGTGAATTCTATATAGACGGCCCCAAGGAGCTTTCGGTCACGTGCCTGATAAGCTTGCTACACGTGAACAAAAGCATCTGAGGGCTTAGGTTTTAACGCATGGTTGCTTCTTTGCCAGTTGCATTTAGCAGCTACGTTATTGGGCAACACCGGAACCCGTGCAGGGCCTATGTTTGCAATCAGTTAAAAGGTCTATAGAAGGTGTTTCAGCGAACACTTTCAAAAATATTTAAAGGTTGCCTATGGCTGTCTGAGCCACCTTTTTAACCAGTACAGTGGATAAATATAAGTTATTTATTAATGTAAATTCATACGGTACGGTCAATTTAGGCTGTATATATAAAAAAATAAATGTAAAAAGCTTTTCCTGCCGAGAACTGACGAATGGAGTACAGACGTAAAGCAGCAATAAAGCACCGCAGCCTTAAAACGACACAACGCAAGCAGCCGCCCAGCAAATTAACACCTTTCTACTTGACGCGGTATCATAGGGGCTTTATGTTGTAGCTCGAAGTTGCGGCCTAAATCTCTACCGTGTTGGCCCAATTTCGACGAGGGCGAAAGGACATTACAAATGTCTACTTAGATTTAAGTGTATGCTAAAGAACCCTTGGTTGTCAAAATAAATCCGGAGTCCCCCACTACTGTGTCCGTGATTGTTTTTGGCAAGTAAAACAGCATATTTCAATTAAAGTTTAACATTTCTGCCACAACTCGGTGACTAATGTGAGCCAATGACAGTGCTAACCTTCTCCTCACGTGAACGGTTCCTTAGTGCAACGCCTCAAGCAGACACGTGTCACTTTGTGTTCTGTGTACCACGTTTACAAGCAAAGTGGTGCACGTGATAGAAACATAACGTAATCACTCTCGTGTTCTACCAAGAATGATTAACGCAGACATTCACCCTCAACATTACCGCCAATTAGCGTGAATTAGCCAAACACTACAGAAACCTTCGCCTCCATCGATTCCCACAACGTGTGGGATTCGCAGAATTTTTTGTTGATGATTATGCTGTATATAAATCTGAATTCTAGTGGTGGTCTCGTGTAGAGCACTGCATGGGCCGATTTTTGCGGCCCGGGCCCGGCCGGGGCCCGTTTTTACATTGGGCGGCCCGCCCGAGCCCGATCAAAACTTTTATGGCGAGACCCGAGCCCGGCCCGGGCCCGGAAATAATCTACGTTACCCGCCCGGCCCGGCCCGCCACCCCTTTACCTTAAGCCCGAGCCCGGCCCGAGCCCGACTCGAAACCGGCCCGAACCCGGCCCGAGACCGAAAAATACATGTTTTTCAGAGTTGAGAAGCCCGAGAATAACTCGCAGAAAGCCCGAGCCCGGCCCGGGCCCGCGTCAAAAAACCCGAGCCCGGCCCGGGCCCGGGTCAAAAAGCACACGCCATGCCCGAGCCCGGCCCGAGCCCGTGAAAAAACTCCTCTACCCGGCCCGGCCCGGCCCACGGTCCGGGCCGGGCCCGGGCTTTCGGGTAAGCCCGAGCCTGTGCAGTGCTCTAGTCTCGTGTACACAGTCGTGGAGTTATTGGATGAGTATCAACAATGGCCACTTTATTTACGTTGCCGAGTTGCTGGTGTTCCAAGGCTGTAGCTAGTGATTGTAGATTTTACTTTAATAACTGCGTAATATAGAGTAAAGGAATTATGTAGTGCAGCCGTTATGATGTTGGCATTGCTAGAGTTTCTATTAGTACAGAATTTTAAATATGCTCCAAAATGAAGAACGTTACTTGTCATATGACGTAGGCTTGCTTTTCAATATGAAACTACTGTTTTATTGGTTGTTGGGAGCGTAGGTCATATTTTACAGCATCGCCTGTTTATTAGTTGTCTGACAAATAGGAAAGCATCCAAGGCGCTGTCGTGTAGTTGCTGTGGATGTTCCACTGCCGCACAGGACAATTTTGACCAAAGCAGACTAGCGCATAATACACAGTTCAACACTCACAGTCACTTGTGGTTCAGGGGAGATGCTTCTCGCCTTCACCCACTGCTGCTTGTGCCGACGAACAGCTTGAGGCCTGGTGTCATCCAAACTTCGTTTATCCAAGCCGCCAGCTGTGGATTCCTGCACAGGCTCAACAGGGCTGTGTGAAAAAATTAATGCCGGACACCAAACACACTGTAACATTTCGTCGTAATGTGGGTTCGAAGATAAAGACGTATCGCCATGGTCCTGGGCTGGCGCCTGATTTGTCGTTGGAGGCGTATTTTTCTTATCTTCGACAGCGTTCTCGGCAGATTCGGTAACAGAGTCAACCTGAAAAAAAGACGTCTAGTGTTAAGAAGGAGGGCGAAAATCTTTTCATGGCACCACTTTCGTGAGTCAGCTAGTATGGGCCCTCAAGCCGGTAGTCTTATGTAAGGCCTATGAACAGAATCATCTGGATCGAACGCACACAGCATGTACAATTGAAACAACGATACAATGATTCATAAACAACCGTGAATTCACACTCGAAGTGTGAATTCACGGTTGCACAATTCCAATTAAATTCGGCTGAAAAGAGCTCTCAAGAAAAGAATTACAAATTATAATAAAGAGTTCCCCGAACCTGTGGATATGATACTACTGCAGTTCTTTCTTGGTACTGCACTTTGCGGCCCATTTCACCAGTAGAAAACCGATGCATAGTTGACTTGAAGCATCTCACAAGATTCGAGAAGTATGCATTCCCAGATGCCTTTGTTAAGAATAGGCGCTCGAAGCTTAAGAGGATCTGCATTGTAAACAAAAATACATTAACACACAGGCTCAACCCGTTTTGAAAATCTCACAAAAATTATCGCACTAACGAAACTCCTACTGCACTTAAGTGTCAGTGCTAGCTTTCTCGTTTTTATGTTAACTATTCTAGCATCTTTGATTTGTTTCCTTCCGAACAAGAGAATAAAAAGTACTTCGGATTACAATGGTTTATTTTTCCCGCCACACTTACGTAACAACGCGTTATTTACTTGATACAAAGCGCACTACACAAGGCGTAGTATTGCGCTATCGCACCTCATAGGAACACGCACACGGGAAAACTTAGAGGCAAGTACATTTCCTTGGCGACATTCGTAGTATATGTGGCACTCGAGCGGTCCATTTATGTTTCCCTATACAGGGCACTCTGTGCCCGACCGGGAGTAAATGGCATGAAGCATTATTTGGCTAGTGTTTATGATACCTACATCCATTAGGCATACTTTATGTGAAAATTACTGACGTTAACAAACACAGAGACAGTCAGTCAGTCAAAGAACTTTATTTAAAGGCCCTGCTAGTTTGTGGAACGGCCAAATGGTCCCGCCTAGGTGACGGCCAGGAGCTCTTGAGTCCTGGCGGCTTCCTCGGCCCGCTGGACAGCCCAAAGTTGATCGTCAAGGGCATAGCTGAGCAACACAGTCTCCTAGCGCACGCGGACGCAATCGCGAGAGGCTGCATCCCCATTATTGTTTGTTATGCCACGAAATTCCCATAGCACATGTTCCAGATTAGTTCTAGAACCACATAGACTGAATAATAAATTGAGACCAGCTTTAGTGCGTGAAATTCTGCTTGCTAGAGCAAAATGGACCGTCAAAACAGCAATAGCACATACTACAGTCATCCAATTCACACCCTAATTTCTACAACACCTTCCTTTCCTTCTTCCTTAGCATTTGGCATTCGAAATTTTTCGCTTGTCCAATATACTTGTGGATAAATAAAGGCAACTTGAGTGACATGGTGTGTGCTCTTTATTGTATGGCTGAGTATAAAGGATGGGCCACTGCGTATCTACCCGAATCGAATACTTGCAGATGTTTCCTGTTTGGTCTATAGCTAGAGAACTTGAGTAACTGGCTTGAGTAAGAGACAAGTTCGGCGCTTGGTATTTACAACTGTGTATATGGCTATTTTGGCCAATCGTCTAGAATGGATTGGTCAATTTGGCAGTAAGGGTATCTTCTTCTTCTTTCTGGGGTTTTACGTGTCAAAACCAGTTCTGATTATGAGGCACGTCGTAGTGGTGGGCTCCGGATTAATTTTGACCACCTGGGGTTCTTTAACGTGCACTACAACGCAAGCACACGGACGTTTTTGCATTTCGCCTCCATCGTAATGCGGCCGCCGTGGCCGGGATGGCAGTAAGGGTATGATGTTTTAAATGTGTTGAGTGAGGTTTCGCACTTCGGTGAGCATAACCATATCAATATTCTGCCCTCGAGAAGCATCGCACATTGCATTCGTCCTTGTGACGCAGACAACTAACAGCTACGGGCCACGAGGTTGAAATTCCTTCATGCGTTTTGACTGCTTAATCGCGAACTGAAACAGTCTTCGGGGCATTTATATGAGTACATCGCGTTTTATCTACCTGCTTTCGTTCATAACAAACGTATGAAGCCAACAAACAATGAAGAGATAAAAAGGTCAAGAAAAATAGCCGTTTTATTTGGAAATATAAAAATAAAGGTTCGCCAGCATGTTACACTCTTTAACACATCGAGACGAAAGCCTGCTGCATACTTGGTAATGCGTCGCCTCGCATCGTCGCGTTGCTGCTTTCGCAGTTCGGCTCCTTCGCCTCGTTTTCGACGCTTAGCCGCGGCTACGTGCGCTTGTATAGTGGGGTCAGACTCGACCTCGTTTCTCGCTTTGCGAGCATCCTCAGCGGTAGCGTACTTCCGAGGCCTACAGCTCAATCCTCTAGGCCCCGGGCAAGCGTCCTCCATCGCCGTCTCTCTCGCTTCGCAGTCGACTGTCGCCCAAACCGCCGCCGCCGCAGCGTAACGTCAGCGACTCAACACCCGATTTTCTTTTTACAGCGGAGCTGTATGTGTCTACCCTTTCATAGCATATTCGTTGTACTCACATCAGCACTCTCGCGCACTCTATGAGGTGGCAAAGCAAACCCTTAAGGCATCTGCTGACACCTGGCGTAGTAGGAGAATGCTAAGAAACCACCCAATACTGCGTAACGCCGCCCTTTATAAGGAGGCGGAGGCAGCGACCGTAGGGGGCAAACCATAGAGTTTAAATATCCTGAAAAATTTCTCACAGGAATTGGTAAAGTAAAACTTAACCACAACCTGAGACATTGCGTCGGATTGTAATGTGAAGTACTAGGTTATAAACATAAACCCATATTCCATGCGAGCGCTCAATACGAACATATCAGAGGCGCTGGCATCCTCGGCAGGTTGGAAATTCGGCAGATTGAGGCTGGAAATTCAAACGCAGCTTGATGAAGCCTGTACGCCTTGACCGCGCATCTAAGAGATCAGCCGCCTGTTATTGGTTTTGTAAAGGGTGCAACAGAATGACCGGGCCAGGAAAGGCGGAGGCGTGGCGTACTAATTAGGCGAGGTCGAATTAAGGGTAAACCAGCATGTAAAGAGCATTTATGATTAGCGGCACATGGCACGGCGGAGTAGCCACGGCAAAACAATTGTTTGATTGGCAAGAGGAAACTGATTAAAACACGTAAGTGGTGGAACAAGAATAAGTGTCAAATAAAACAAGCCAAATATAATAGACGAAAAAGGAAATAAAACAAGCTATAGAAGAGCGTAAAGAGGCATCTAGGGCTCATCGAGAAGCCAAAAAGTTGGGATTACAAGAAGAAGAGGTGCTCCTTAGATGGAATACATACCGAGAAAAGAAAAGGGTTGCGAGTGAGCTCGTGCAAGAGAAAATTAAAGGCGCAAGTGAACGTTGGGTGCATAACATTCACAAAAGAGACAAAGGCGCCCCAAAAAGATTCTGGAACCATATAAAAGCACTCGGAGCTCCAACTAAAAACTCGCAAACGGCTATAAGAGATGAAGACGGTAACGTCTACGAAGGAGATGATGCGATGCGGAACATCACAGACGTTATTAGGGATAACTTCGGCACGAGAAAAAGCGTAGTTCAGACAACAGATCCGGCAACAGCAGAGAGGCCAGAGAGATCAAAATTTAGCATAGAAAGCTTCTATTGGAAAAAGGCAGCAGAAAATGTCTCTAACAACACAGCAGCAGGACCCGATGAAATCCCAATACAGCTAATCAAAAACCTCGGTCCAAAAAGCAAGGCACTGCTGACTAATGCCATAGAGCAAGTGATTAGAACAAAGAAAATTCCCGTTGGATGGCGTGAAAGCAAGATGAATCTCATCTACAATTCAAAGGAGATAAGGATAAGACGAGCTCGTACAGGCCAGTTACACTAATGTCGGTGACACATAGAATGGCAATGCAAGCCATAAAATTAGAACTGTCGAAGTGGGTGGAGAAAAACGATGTATTGGGGGAACTACAGAATGGGTTCAGGCCAGGCAGACGCTTAGAAGACAATATGTTTGTACTAACTCAGTGCATAGAGATTTCAGTAGCTCAGAAAAGACCTTTATGGATAGCATTTCTAGATATTAAAGGAGCTTATGACAACGTAGACAGAGAATTGTTGTGGGATATTCTTCAATGCGAAGGCATAAATGACGATTTCATGGAGCTGCTGAGAGAGATATATAGAGACAACCAAGTACAAGTGATATGGGAAGTGTGATGAGCAGTGCGCGACACAATGCGGTGATATTTGTGGTGTGCGACAAGGTTCGGTGGTTGGAGACAAGAAGCAGACGACATGGAGAGCGCGCGCCGAGGCGAATTCCATGCTGATGGAAAACGACGACGACAAAGAGCGTCAAGCGCGAGGCGCCGCGGCACAAAGAAAAAAAACTAACCAAGCGCCATCCAATTGGAAAGAACCACGGCGCTCACAGGAGCCAATGACCGATGCCCACGGTGCCCGAAGGTAACCAATCCGAAAGTAACATACGGACCAGAGGGAACAAAAACGAGCCGCGTTGGCAGAGGGAAGCGACGCTGGGCCAAGGACGACCACCGGACCGGGAGCTGAAGACGGCCGTCGGGTTCCGGACCCGAGCTACCAGGACTTCACCCCACCGGGGCCTCCTGCCAACCCATTCCTGGGCGTCACGACCCCATCCGTTCGGGAACTGCTGCCCGAAGCTGGCGAGCGTCTGCGCCCGGGGGCAGAACGAGAGCTGTCGAGCTACGGGCCCGAGTTCCACAACCAGCTGCCCGGTCAGAACGCCGCCGCCGTCTCCCCGTGCTGCCGAGCCACCCGCCTTCCTGGGCATCGCCACTCCACTCGGTCACAGACTGCTGCTTGCGACCGGCGAGCTCCCGCGTCTATAAGCAGCGATCGAGCTGTCGGGCTACGGGCCCGAATTTGCGCCCAGCTGCCTGGCGAGAACGCTGCCTCGCTCTTCACGTGCAGCCAACTGCCCGTGTCCCGTCCGTGAGCCGGAGCCGATGCGATCGGGCGCTCTACCCAGTCGTCGACCAGCCCGTCATCCAGTTGGTGAGACGAACGCCCTTCTTTCGCCGCCTTACCACCACCCTTCCACATCGAACTGTTACGCACGCTATCATCTACGCCAAGCCCCAGCTCTGTGTTGTATCTAACTTGGATTTTTCTTGTGCCTTCCTTTCTATTAATTTCTTCTGCTCTTAAATTCATTTTCCTACTTGCTCCATAACGTGTGTATTAAATGTCTCGTTCTGCTCTTTGAAACCGACGGCTTCGTCCTTTGATTCGGTCCTCTGAGACCCTGCCTCAGAGACCTGCTTTCAAACAAGAACCTGCACCTCACAGGGAGGTAGAAAAGGAAATGAAATGGCGGGAATTCACCAAGGATTGAAGCAAGGATGCGCTCTGTCACCATTGTTGTTCATGCTTTACGTCAAGGGTATAGAAAGGCGACTGGAAAACAGCGAATTAGGTTTTGATTTATCCTACATGCGTAATGGACAAATGGTGCAACAGATGGTCCCTGGACTGATGTACGCAGACGACATTGTGCTACTAGCAGACAATAAAAAAGATTTACAGATACTTGCGAATATCTGTGGGAATGCAGCAACAAATCTAGGTCTTAAGTTTAGCACAGAGAAATCAGGAATTATGATCTTCAATGAACACACGAGTAACTTCGTAGTGTCAATTCAACAGCAAGTAATACCAACAGTGAATCAATATCAGTACCTCGGTGTACACATTAACGAAGGAAAGAATTACTCAAGCAACCACCAAGATAATCTGAAAAAAAAAGGGAAGCGGAATGCAGCAATAATGAAACATAGAGCACTGTGGGGCCACAATAAGTATGAGGTCGTGCGTGGAATCTGGAAAAGAGTAATGGTGCCAGCGCTAACATTCGCAAATGCCAATATATGCTTAAAATCGGATATATTTGCGGGTTTGGAAGTTAACCAAAGATCAGTAGGCCGGTTGGCTTTGGGAGCACACGGTAATACGACAAATGAGGCAGTGCATGGAGACATGGGTTGGGCCTCTTTTGAAGTCAGTGAAGCACAGAGCAAAATTAGTTTTGAAGAATGGCTCAGGAACATGGATGAAAATAAATGAGCGGCTAAAGTGCACAAGTGACAACCAGGAGTCATCAGAAAGAAAGTGAGATAAATAGAGACCGTGAATTGGATGCAAAGAATGGAAACAAAAAGGACAATGGAGATTTACAAGAATGAGAAGAAAGAAATTACAAGGGAAAATCTCTACGATAACACAAATGGCAGTGCCTTGCTATTTGAGGCTCGAGCCGGTTGCCTAAGGACAAAAACATATCGGAACAAATATTCGGAACTAGATGAGACATGTGTATGCAGCAGTAAAGATCCAGAAACCACTCAGCACATCCTGATGGAATGCGACGGGGTCCACCCAGCGAGAACCGTAGGTAACGTGCAACTCCCAGAAGCGCTCGGGTTTAAAGTGGAAGGAAACATAAACAGATCAGCCGTAGAGATCAGCAAGAGAAAATTAGAGTACTGGTGGAAAAACATCAGGGAAAAGATCAATACGACCTGATCTCTTAAAATCATAGGCAGCGGTACAAGGTAAATTTTTGAAAAAGAAAAATAATAATGAGAGGTATACAAAAATGCTAGATAAAGAACATGTACAGTATACGTGATTAAATCAAGCAGGCTAGGTGACTATTTGTTGCCGCCCCGTTTCAAAGGGGATGCAATAAATCATCATCATGATCATCATCAGGTTAGAGTTACTGTATAGGCTTCCTTCAGGGAGCCAATAAATCATCATCATCATCATCAGGTTAGAGTTACTGTATAGGCTCCCTTCAGGGAACCAGAGTTGCGCCACTGTTTTCCGTGCGGCGCTCACTCCGCCTTCAGTTTTTCCAGCACCACTATTAGCCGAGCGACATCACGTGGTCAAACGTGGTTCCGCTGCGCTGCGGAGAAGCCAACACTTCGCAGGCGACGCCAGCACTCCACGGGGTCCGACATGCTGCTGGTCGAGAGACGCGTGATCGCAAGTGTATTCCCGGGTGAATTGTAAAACCAATGTCATATGACGCATTGACGGTGCCGAACTGTCGCAACCACATACAAAATTGTAAGGCATATTTCGCAGCGCCATGAGTGAAATCTGCTATACGCCGCCTACTCCAGTGGCTGCTGCCCATGGGCCATGACAGGCTGACTCCGAAAAGACCTAGAATATGCGATGTAACTGTCGTTCTTGTATTCATATAGATATTATACCGCCTGTATATATGAAGGTTCAGTCTATGCGCGTGTCTAGGACAAGTGTTTGTTTTCGTGCTTTCGGGTGAAGTTGGAAAATTGCTTTGTTTACGAGCGCAGACTGGAAGTTTATTAAAATAATTACAGTGTAACGGTAACAGTTGGCAACGTTGTTTTATGAAGTGCTGCCGTATTGCCGGTCTCATTCACTTCTCATCGTGATAGGCATGTTCGTCGCTTCATTGCTCGTCAACTGTTAGCTGTCTTTTCAGGACTCTGCTTCGTTAGTGTGCTTTTGATTTTGTTTTGTTCACGCCGCTGTGTTGGAAACCAGAAATTTGCATAAAATGCACCTTATTGCTTGGCTCGTTGGCAATTTCCAATGGCGGCGTAGCATTAACAATCATTGGTGGCCATTCTCATTCGCGTTATCTGCTCGAATCTCAGCAGTTGTGTAAATATTCTTAGAAACCACCTGTACTATGACGTTTAATTAGCCTTGGCAAATGCCTATGGCATCGCTTCAGTAAACCTGCTATTCGCATGCTCCTGTCCAAACTATATAAAGATTGTAGTGTGTTCAACAAGCAAGAAATAAACGCATAATTTTTTTATATCTAACCACGGAACTGAAGAAGTTGCACAATTTAGTGTACTCAGAACTTTATAAGCAAAATAATGACGTAATGCATGCAGCTTAAGTCAGCGCGTCTGTCGGCTAGATGAGACCCGTACCCCATATAAATTTGTCCGTGATGTGTAAAACGCGACAAGGAAGCTATACTAGAATCATTATAATCAATATAGTGGTGCAGCGCATAGCAAAGAATTTAAGAGTGCATGCAATTGCTCGCGTCATTCACCTGAATTCCGCTTTCATACCTTGTACACGAGGAATGTTGGACGCGACAGCGTGTTGAATCACGCCTTCACCTGTTCAGCTGTCGCGAGCCGTGTTCGCATGCATGCACGCCTAATACTGGTGTCACACGGCCACTTTCGATCGCACTATCAAGCCCGATCTTGGTGGAAATCCTGGTGTAGTGAAAGCGTGCGAGGGTGATATGGCGATCTCGGCTCAATCTTGCGCGCGCAAGGGAGGAGAGCTGGAAGGAAGCGCGCCGCCTTCAGTCACGCGCAACGCTCCGGAGGGCGAGTAGGGAGGGAGGACACGTACGAATCCGGGCGGCCCGGGCAGATGCGCGCTGTTTCTTGAAAGTAATCGGCGTTTAGGACACACGCCACCGTGCGCGGTGTTACCGCGGCTTAGTTCGTGTGACTCGCTGCTGTTGCTGCTCGTGATGACTCGCAATTCACTCACTTCTGCCGCCGCGCTTCATCACTCCAGCTTTCTGACAGAGAGCTTGCGCGGTCATCGAGTTAGAGGTGTCCATGTTTGCTTGTGCGCACGTGACAGCAGGCTTGGTAATTTAGGAAGTATGACTATGTTTACAAGTTAATACGCCCTACAAGTCTACGATCCTTACTTCGTATAGCTGTCCACTAATTTGCTATCGCAATGGATGCTTCGCCTTGCGGGTGAAACTGCGACTTTTTTTTGAGATTAAGCAGGATTCACACGCAGCAACACAACAAACAGTATTCAGATAAAATGTGTGTGCTCCGAATTGTCAGTCCATTCGAAGATTGTAATTATAAACAGGATCCTACGACCTTGCCAATACGTACTCGACAAGCCTTTATTTCTGACTTGAGAATATTGGTGGCTACTAAACTTCGCAATTACGGGCCCATGCCAAAGGGCTGACTTGGGCCGAAAAAGCATCTTTTCGTATGTTTTTACCAAATCTGCAACTTTAAAACGCTGTAGTTTGTTCTGCCTTGTGAATGGTACTTCAAGAACGTGCGCTCTTCAGCGTAACTTCTTGTCCGAAAGATCCATCAGTTTGCCTTCGCAAAAGCTTTTGGCCTGCCTGCGGACAGAATCTGTGTTTTTTTTTTCTATTCCACAAATTGGTAGCTGCATGTTTTTGACTCGACTTGAACTTTTCGTGCATCGGAAGGTTTGTCGAAGTGATTCTAGCAATTCGTTCAATAGAGGTTGCACAAACGCTGAAAGAGAGTGGATGTTGAAAAAATTTCGCTGCCTGCGCCCGTGTCATTTAAAAATAAGCCCGACTTTCTTCTACAAGCCTTGAGGTATAGTTTTCTCTATGAGACGCCCTGATGGTGATTTATTGTGATCCCCTAGGCTGCTTGAGCCATTCAGCTATGCCATGCATGTTTTCATTACACCAAACATTTGTACATCTTCATCATCGTGTTTTCCTCCCTGAAGACTTCTCTACCTATCTTATACCGCTACTTATGCAATTGCTCAACCCACCTTGGTTGCTAAGTGGTTATGGTGTTGGGCTGCTAAACACGAGTTCGCGGGATTATATCCTGGCCACGGTGGCCACATTTCAATGAGGGCGTGATTCGGAAAGCAACGGTGTACTTAGATTTAGGTCCACGTTAAGTACCA
Source organism: Dermacentor silvarum (assembly GCF_013339745.2). Taxonomy (NCBI): domain Eukaryota; kingdom Metazoa; phylum Arthropoda; class Arachnida; order Ixodida; family Ixodidae; genus Dermacentor; species Dermacentor silvarum. The sequence continues at coordinate 63,147,982 of NC_051162.1, forward strand.
CGCGTGATTTAAATTAGGCCCCACTACGGCGTGCATCAAAATAAGATGGTGGTTCTGACACGCAATACCCCACTGCAACTGCTACATGGCATGCTACCAGGTGTAATAACGTGCAACTGCAATGCACTGGGCTCACGTAATGACACTTCGAGGCGCACAACTCACATCACAAGACGGGTGGCTCGAAAGATGATGATGATTTATTGGCATTTCGTTAGAAATACGGCGGTGACGTAATCATATAGACAGCTTGATTTAATCAGGTACACAATATACATTTATCTAGCATTTTTGCATGCATCTCATTAACCTTGTTTTTCTTCGTCAAGGCGTTCCCAAATACCTTGTAAGCTACCTGTGCATCCACTACATGGCGTGCCGCCTGCTGTAATGATATGAAACTACAATGCAGAGCGAGCACCTATTAACGCTACGCTGCGCGCTCGTCACATATCGTGTCGCCTCGCGCGCTAGGACGCGTTTGTAGGGAGTTTTCGGGTGCAAGCTAGCCAGTACTGGCATGGCTCAGTGGTAGCGTGGCTGCCTCCCGCGCAGCGGACCCGGGTTCGCTCCCGGCGCGAGCTGGGTATTTTTTTAAGGTCAAAGCCTTGGGTGTCTATGTTGGCAGTGACCATGGTGAAACTGCGCCTTCACGAGAAATGGCCGGTGCCGTCAACAATTCTCGCTCTGACGACAGATTTGTCAGGCAAATTCCTGCAAACAAAGTCAATTAGTGGCTTTGAAAGGAAACTTTGGTACATTTCGTTCTAGGTGGGAATCGAACCCGGGGTGGGAGACAGCACGCTTCCTTGAAGCCACAGCTGCTCGTTCATTCTAGCTTACTAAAGGTGTGCCTAGTGCGGGCACCAACATGCTGTTAATCTCGTGATTTTTAGACAAGGGATAAGTGGACGTTTTAAACGTTGATTTCGAATTGGTTATGCGATTATGTCATGTGAACGTGTTTTAAATTGAATTGCCTGTACATTTACAAATTTCTTACACCAGCATGATTTGTATCAACTGTTAATGACCTTATCGCTAGCTATTGTATATGTAACATTTTGGTGAATTTATGTATAACAAGATTTTTGCTCCTTTCAATGTTTAAATTTCTTAACCCCTCTCACGCAATACTGCACTTGGCAGCCTGTGAGGGCATTGAATAATAAAATAAAAATTCTAACCCCGATTACATACCTTCATGTATTACCAAATGTGCAGCAGGCTTTAGCCTTCTTGTGTTACAAGAGTGAAACACCTGCCGAACTTTTTTTTTCTTATTCGTGGCGATAGCTGCGATGGACACCGACGTTGGCGGACATTATCACCAATCAAAACGGCTATTGGAATGAGCCCCTGACAGTTTACGCTGTAAAAGGCTTAAGGTTTGTGCCAATAAGCAATTGCAGGTTGGAAAAGTTCGGCTCCCGTCAAATTACTCTGGTCAGACGTGACTACAAACGATGAATCGCAGTCATGCTTGGACTTGCACTATTATCATACTAGTCTAACGCAAAATCGCAGATTTTGCCTTTGACTACGGTCCTCGCCATTAATAATATCTAAAACACGCGTTCTATGTCACGTCTGCCGTCTGCAATCGGTCTGAGATTAGCCTTCGATGTCCGCTTTCAATAATTGCTGGGAGCTGCATTCGAGACGTGCCGCGAATGACAAATTTGCAATCTTTAAAAAAACTACAACTAGGCAAGTAACAACGCAAACTCTTACATCAGATGATGAGCGCGAAAATGTGCGTTCCTGCTAAAAAATCTGTGCCAGAATGGAGCTGCGGTGAGCGTAAAATATTTTTACAACGATTGTCGATGGTGATTGCACTTGCAAGCAACATAACACTGTACTGCCTTACATGATTGTTTGAGCTTCTTACCATGATGAGCAAACATTGTATGTATCGGTAGAATTCAGAAAGCTTGCACAGCACTTGCTCACATAAAACTGCAAGAAAACACTTGACGTTGTTTGCGTCCGTTTCAAACGTCCATGCAAGCACGTGGCCGTAGCAGACAAAAACGGAGCGGGCGCGCTTTCATCCGGGCTCTAAAGCGGGCTGTTCTGCCTTTATAAAAAATAAATTGTCGCAGTTTCACCTGAAAGGCGAAGCATCAATTGCGATAGCAAATTTGAAGAGAGCTATACGGAGTAATGATAGCAGCTTTATCAGCTGTATAAACTTGGACATGCAGCAGCACCGGCAACACGCAGAACTGTTGTCGACGCCTTCGGCGTTTTTCCCGCGTTCGCTCAAAATGCGTGCGGCGTTGGTGACTGTTGCCGGAGCCTCTGATATAAATAGGCACTTGGTGCCGCAGCTAAACGTCGCCTACCTTCCCTCCCCCTCCCCCCATGGCCTTTCGTGCGTCGGAAGAAGGCACGTTTGCTCTACATATATGGTGATTGTAGAGGAGGAAAGAGACGCCTACTTCTGCAGCCCTTAAGGGAGCACAGCGCAGAACGCGCGTTTGTTCTCCGCCGTGCGTTCACTCCCCTTGAAAGCGGGCGTCCCTCGCGCCCTTTCACTCGCACATACAGCGTTCGGCGGCGCGCGGCGACGATTTCATCTCCATTGACGTCATACGGAACCTCACGGCGACGGCGACGCCGACGGCAGAAATCTGCTTTTGAGTGTCCATATATGCTATCGCAATAAAAGACACATTCTACAGCATGCTCAACTCCGAAACAAACACCAAACACAACCGCGACGCAACTGCAGCACTTAAGCAATGACAAAGTGCCTCCAACGATTTAACTGGTGAAGCCACTGCATGTTTCCTGGCGCATCAAACATACGACGCTTCATCTCAGCAAATATGAGGATTCTCCGTACTACATTTGAAAAGAATGGCTTAGCATAGGCTTGCGCAGACAAGTAAATTGACTGTGGCATATTTGAGAAAGTACAGCCTGCAAAACCAACCAGCAAGAGATGATTAGTTTTGAGCACGCGCTTAACATATCTTTCTGAAAATTTGCGTGTGCTAAAGGTGTGCAATGTTTTCTTATAGTGAAATTAACGTAAACAAACGGATGCAGCAATGAAAACTTTTGCAGAATTACGTATTATATTCCATCTTATATAGTAGTGCTGGTGCTTGAAGCAGCATATGTTATCGCAATTATGTTTTTAGTATTTAGAAGAGCTACGAATTCGGCTAGTTGGTGTGCATTCATTTTTTTCTTGCGCTTAGTACAGTAGGACGCCACAGGGACGGAACGGGCACCGGATATGAAGCGGACACGAAGTGACACACGGTAGCGAAAACTACCAACTGGTTTATTGTCAGATCATTATACAGTATTTAAAGCACACAGCGCCGTATTGCGACTGCATGAACTATGATTACAGCAGAAACACTCAGATAGCGTACTCACGTTTCTGGTTGTTATGATTCTAACGGTGCATTCTGTGTGTATGCATTCTTTGCGTAAGCGATTTCAGTTTTTGTTAGCTTGATTGAAGGCGTGCTCACGCAGTTGTCTTTTTATGCTTCTATTTCTAAAGCCTCTCGTATTTCCCTAGTTATTTTGTCTTTTTCTTTAGCGACGACTGTCGTCTTGTCAAAGTAAGCTGTGCATTAGCACGTTCTACGATGCATGGCGAGATTGTTGGATGCGGCTACTGTGACGCTCCTGAGTTCTTTTGCGTGCGTGTGTGTGTGTGTGTGTGTTTTCTTCTTTTCTTTTCTTTTTTAATCTCCCTAAGTCTGTTCATTTTTCTTTATCTTTCTGTCTCCCCTTACCCCTTCCCCAGTGTTGGGTAGCAAACTGGATATCTACCTTCCAGTTAACCTCCCTGCCTTTCGCATCTCATCTATCTCTCTCTCTGTCTTCTGCCTTAATCCGGAGAGCATGAGTAATACAGCCAATACAGTGCATTCTAAATGTTTCAAGAAAATTCGATTTCGTAATTCTACATGCCTTTCAAATAGGGGAATAATTTTAGTTTAGCACAATATTTTGCTCCACGCCCTGTGAGCAACGCTAGACAGTGATCTTAATCGTGCTCTGAATTGGACGATCACTGTCACTACATGTAATCAACAAGCAAGCTTAGTAGTGCGTAAAATTAATCCTCTACTACTCCTCCACATTCAAGAAGGAATTGCAACACGTTTTCTGACAACTCAGACAGAAAGCTTACCTGAAAATTCGTGCGCCTGGGCACAACTTAGATTTGAAGTTCGTTGAAAAAAGCAGGAGAAAAAAAAAGGAGAAACAAAATCGAATTAAGTGTAATATCGGTGTTCTTTCTCTTACATAAACACGAACGTTTCCACAGATTAGTGATAACGACTATACAGTGGTATAACTATTACCAGCAGATAATAAGCACATAACACTAGGGTAAGGGCTTTGAAACCTCGTATGCCAAAATAACCACAACGATGTTGGTATGTCACGCTAATTTACGTGAAAAAAAAACCATTAGATCAAAGAAACAATTGCACGAAAACTACGTTTCCTAAAGCCCCAAAAAGGACGCGCTTCAGCCACTGCAGAGATATCTACGACCTTGGATAACCACTGGCGACACATACCGACGACATCACGCGCCTCAGCTGATAACGTAGCAAAAAACGCGCCAAGCAGAAAACGACCTTCCGCATTCTCACATGGAGAGGAGCAATCGTTCATTTGGATGTTATGTCATTCATGAGAGTCAATATCCACGAGAGTTTCTGTGTTCGTGGATATCAGAGCTCACCACAAAGTAGCTTCAACACAATTTCTTACCTGATGATGTCGACCTCAAACAGACAAATTGAAGTAAGGTTAAGATGTTCCAACTGCTACATATGTGTGAATAAGATTACATATTTTTACCACAGCCTAATTTCTCATTTGACTTTGTACAAGCCCAAATTCTTGGTGAGGTCCATTTTCGAGCTTGAGCGTTTCTGCAGTTACTTATGTCGATACCCGCTCTACCGGCGAAAAGGCACCAATACTATTTATTTGACATTCTATGCATATTTTTACGTCCTTAAATGTTTATCTCACTCTACGTGTATTTTACATTACATAGCATACTTCTCCGCGGAGGCCTTCTATAGAACGAATTCTTCCGGAAGTTTTTTTTGTTCAATTTGCTGGATTTTGCGCAACACTGCTCAGTAGAAAAGACACATCAACTAATGCTGACCAGTAATCAGGGCTCTGGTCACTATTCGTTTTCCTGGATGCATCTTAGCTTTTTGAAAACGCGTTTGAGAACCCGTCGTGATGTCGTTTCCGTTGCTCCTCCAGGGTACGAATAAAAGCAGAATAAACGTAAGTTTAAGTAATACAAACTCATGCTGTATATGTTTCAATTCCTAAAGCATTATGTTATACAATGAGTGCTGCGAGTATTGTAGATTGACCAAATTGTATCTCAATTAATGTTGTCACATTCTGTGTTGGTCAGCTCAATGCATCATGGTTTCTTGCTCCCGCTTTGCACCACTTCTCTAGTGCGTTGCAGTTATGTGAAACGCATTGTAATTGCATCTGCATGGAAAACTGAGAGCATAAAGCGTACATTAGGAATAAACGCAAATTATGGCAGACTTTCAGACTAAATACCTGTTAAGATGGACACTAGTAACGCACCATAGGCCACTTATCACCATCAGCAATAAAAGCACTAGCGTAGTTATGGCCGCTGAAAGGCGAAAGCTTTCTTTTCAGTTTTCAAACGAAGCTTTCTTTGCGATCCATCGTGGACATTCCTGACCGTGGCTGCCGCCTGCTGCCCGTGCTTTCTCGCCGAATAGCTCACACTCATCTAGGGGACGGCTTTCCCATCTAGGAGTGACCACTCATGCTACCTAACCCACAGCAGTAGTAGGTAGAGGTAAGAAGTCGGCCTACGCATGTGGGCCGCTGACTGCTGGTGGAGAGGGCGAATACGTCGAGATAATGCGAGAAAGGGCGCCAGAGGTGATGGCCTCACGGGGCGTATGCGTTGCGCCGCCTGGCAACCATGTGTACGGCTGCGTCTACGTCTCCAAGGGGACGTCGGGTACCACAGACAAATGGCGCCAGAAAGCCAGCTCACCTCTTCAAACCCCTATAACGCTGGCTGCGTTCAAAAGTGCTGTGCATTGCATAGCTCCTGGTTCGCGGTATCCTTGATCCATGTGAGATAGTCCACGCGAGCCCTGCCTATTACTACGCTGTACCTAGATGCGAACTGTGGGCGAATAAGCCGAGATAATGCGAGAAAAAG